>NC_048570.1:83499567-83774567 GCF_013265735.2 Oncorhynchus mykiss
TCATATGCAGATGTGGTGGGTGCAAATCCTCTACAGTACATATGCAGATGATGCATATTTAAAACACACAGGAGTGACTTACACAGAAGTAGTTACACGTTCTCATATTGAGGCAATTTTATCTGCGCCAGCCCTCCCAATAGGCAAAAAAATCCTAATAATCGAATTTGATTTCTGGAGTATAAACCCTTTTCTGACCTGAAAGAACCAGACATTGAGGAAAGGTAGCAGGTTTTACCGTGTTTTTTTGTCTTTCAGAATCCAGCCTCAATTTTGCGACCCCTGCTGTTTACAGTATAGACACACAACATGGTGTAGAACACAGGTGGGTAGTCACTAGATCACATCTATGCTATGTACAGTATCTCACCCCCATAAGACACACAACATGGTGTAGAACACAGGTGGGTAGTCACTAGATCACATCTATACTAGGTACCGTATCTCACCCCCATAAGACACACAACATGGTGTAGAACACAGGTGGGTAGTCACTAGATCACATCTATACTAGGTACCGTATCTCACCCCCATAAGACACACAACATGGTGTAGAACACAGGTGGGTAGTCACTAGATCACATCTATACTAGGTACAGTATCTCACCCCCATCAGACACACAACATGGTGTAGAACACAGGTGGGTAGTCACTAGATCACATCTATACTAGGTACCGTATCTCACCCCCATCAGACACACAACATGGTGTAGAACACAGGTGGGTAGTCACTAGATCACATCTATACTAGGTACAGTATCTCACCCCCATAAGACACACAACATGTTGACTCCATGTATTATTATTGTACAAGACTAGTCTACTGTACATTCAAAGAAAAATGGTTCTAAAGGGGTTCTTCTACAATCCCCCTAGGAGAACCCTTTGAATAGCTATTTTTGGTTCCAGATAAACCCTTTTTGGTTCGATGTAGAACCCTCTGTGGAAAGGGTTGAACCAAAACGGTTCAACATGGAACCAGAAAGGGTTCTTCAAAGTTATCAAGGTTATCCTATGGGAACAGCCGAAGAACCCTTTTAGGTTTTAGATAGCACCTTTTTTCTAAGAGTGTATGGAAGTCATGCTCATGCTCCCGACCACGTTGTTGACATCAAAATTACTCCTCCATTCACAGCTCCCAACCGGCCGCCACGTTCTCTCCCTAAGAACTGTGGCTGAACGCCTATTAGGGTTGACCATCATCAACTGCATTATCTTCCTTTGTCCTCGACGGAATAGGGAGGGGAGAAAAAAAACATATTAATTATATTAGGTCATTTCAATAATGATTTAATTCTGCAAATGCTTGTTATGTGAATACATTAGAGAGGAGAGAATAAGTGGGTCTTTCAACGAGTGCTATGCTGAGGTCACGGTGGTTCTGACTGCACATCAGCATGAATATATTCATTGCTTTCTATTCCACTGTGTTGACTGAGAGCATGAGGACGAATACAGGGTTGTGTCTCATGCCCATTTTGTTTGGACGGCAGGGTAATCATCCAGGTGTATCTATAAGCATTGACTAGGCCTGAAAGACTGTGTGTTTCAAGTCGGTGTGTCAGATTGAGGTGTTCAAATGGAAGTAGGCTTTGATGCTGAAATATTTGTAAAGGTTTCCCATAATGCAATGTTTCCTAGTCTTTTCGACCACCAGACGGTTCAAGTATTTGTTGTAACTCTGAATTAGCACACCTCATTTAACCATGCAACCAATCATCAACGGTTGTTTCCGGACGGGACCCTTTACTCTTTCACAACAAACCCACCAGACAGGAAGTGCTCAATCAGCAATACTATGACATCACTTCCTGCTGCACACTGGGTCAGCAGAGATATGTTAGGATAGCATACAAACAGAACCAACGGCCAAACAGATTCCTCCTTCACACAACACACACAGCTGTTTCCTCCTCTGACTCCCCTGAGTGTGTGTGTGTGTGTGTGTGTGTGTGTGTGTGCATGCGTGCACTCTCTGGTTCCTGGAAAAGTGAGGGATTGAGTTACACTCTGTGGCGAGACAATATGCTGACAATGTCAGTTATTTTTCCTTTCAACCCTCTCTCTCTATCTCTCTCTCTCTCTCTATTGGCACTCACTACAAAGCCCTGTTTTTGTTACAGGTAGAGATGTCTCATCAGGCTGTAACAGGTAGAGTTGTCTCATCAGACTGTAACAGGTAGAGTTGTCTTATCAGACTGTAACAGGTAGAGTTGTCTCATCAGACTGTAACAGGTAGAGTTGTCTTATCAGACTGTAACAGGTAGAGTTGTCTCATCAGACTGTAACAGGTAGAGTTGTCTCATCAGACTGTTACAGGTAGAGTTGTCTCATCAGACTGTAACAGGTAGAGTTGTCTCATCAGACTGTAACAGGTAGAGTTGTCTCATCAGACTGTTACAGGTAGAGTTGTCTCATCAGACTGTTAGCGGTAGAGGTGTCTCATCAGACTGTAACAGGTAGAGTTGTCTCATCAGACTGTAACAGGTAGAGTTGTCTTATCAGACTGTAACAGGTAGAGTTGTCTCATCAGACTGTAACAGGTAGAGTTGTCTTATCAGACTGTAACAGGTAGAGTTGTCTCATCAGACTGTAACAGGTAGAGTTGTCTCATCAGACTGTTACAGGTAGAGTTGTCTCATCAGACTGTTACAGGTAGAGTTGTCTCATCAGACTGTAACAGGTAGAGTTGTCTCATCAGACTGTTACAGGTAGAGTTGTCTTATCAGACTGTAACAGGTAGAGTTAACAGAGTAAACATATTAATTATATTAGGTCATTTCAATAATGATTTAATTCTGCAAATGCTTGTTATGTGAATACATTAGAGAGGAGAGAATAAGTGGGTCTTTCAACGAGTGCTATGCTGAGGTCACGGTGGTTCTGACTGCACATCAGCATGAATATATTCATTGCTTTCTATTCCACTGTGTTGACTGAGAGCATGAGGACGAATACAGGGTTGTGTCTCATGCCCATTTTGTTTGGACGGCAGGGTAATCATCCAGGTGTATCTATAAGCATTGACTAGGCCTGAAAGACTGTGTGTTTCAAGTCGGTGTGTCAGATTGAGGTGTTCAAATGGAAGTAGGCTTTGATGCTGAAATATTTGTAAAGGTTTCCCATAATGCAATGTTTCCTAGTCTTTTCGACCACCAGACGGTTCAAGTATTTGTTGTAACTCTGAATTAGCACACCTCATTTAACCATGCAACCAATCATCAACGGTTGTTTCCGGACGGGACCCTTTACTCTTTCACAACAAACCCACCAGACAGGAAGTGCTCAATCAGCAATACTATGACATCACTTCCTGCTGCACACTGGGTCAGCAGAGATATGTTAGGATAGCATACAAACAGAACCAACGGCCAAACAGATTCCTCCTTCACACAACACACACAGCTGTTTCCTCCTCTGACTCCCCTGAGTGTGTGTGTGTGTGTGTGTGTGTGTGTGTGTGCATGCGTGCACTCTCTGGTTCCTGGAAAAGTGAGGGATTGAGTTACACTCTGTGGCGAGACAATATGCTGACAATGTCAGTTATTTTTCCTTTCAACCCTCTCTCTCTATCTCTCTCTCTCTCTCTATTGGCACTCACTACAAAGCCCTGTTTTTGTTACAGGTAGAGATGTCTCATCAGGCTGTAACAGGTAGAGTTGTCTCATCAGACTGTAACAGGTAGAGTTGTCTTATCAGACTGTAACAGGTAGAGTTGTCTCATCAGACTGTAACAGGTAGAGTTGTCTTATCAGACTGTAACAGGTAGAGTTGTCTCATCAGACTGTAACAGGTAGAGTTGTCTCATCAGACTGTTACAGGTAGAGTTGTCTCATCAGACTGTAACAGGTAGAGTTGTCTCATCAGACTGTAACAGGTAGAGTTGTCTCATCAGACTGTTACAGGTAGAGTTGTCTCATCAGACTGTTAGCGGTAGAGGTGTCTCATCAGACTGTAACAGGTAGAGTTGTCTCATCAGACTGTAACAGGTAGAGTTGTCTTATCAGACTGTAACAGGTAGAGTTGTCTCATCAGACTGTAACAGGTAGAGTTGTCTTATCAGACTGTAACAGGTAGAGTTGTCTCATCAGACTGTAACAGGTAGAGTTGTCTCATCAGACTGTTACAGGTAGAGTTGTCTCATCAGACTGTTACAGGTAGAGTTGTCTCATCAGACTGTAACAGGTAGAGTTGTCTCATCAGACTGTTACAGGTAGAGTTGTCTCATCAGACTGTTAGCGGTAGAGGTGTCTCATCAGACTGTAACAGGTAGAGTTGTCTCATCAGACTGTAACAGGTAGAGTTGTCTCATCAGACTGTAACAGGAAGAGTTGTCTCATCAGACTGTAACAGGTTGAGTTGTCTCATCAGACTGTAACAGGTAGAGTTGTCTCATCAGACTGTTACAGGTAGAGTTGTCTCATCAGACTGTTAGCGGTAGAGGTGTCTCATCAGACTGTAGCAGGTAGAGTTGTCTCATCAGACTGTAACAGGTAGAGTTGTCTCATCAGACTGTAACAGGTAGAGTTGTCTCATCAGACTGTTACAGGTAGAGTTGTCTCATCAGACTGTAACAGGTAGAGCTGTCTACAGCTTTGTTCTTTTAATATTGTTGCCAGTGCCAGTCAATACAAAAATCCTCTTTCATTCGTGTCAATCTCATTTCAAACTAAAGGCCAAGACTAAATGAAGTCCTTTGTATGAGTCTCTATTGAATAGTAAAGTTTCCTGTTAAGCAATTTTTCCACGAGGGTTTTTTCGGCTCTATTTGCTACAATCCCCTTCTATGAGGATCATGAAAGGCAATAGTGACTTAAGATTCTGTGAGTGTGTGGTGTGTGTGTGTAAGCACGTTTGTGTAAGCGTGCACGCGTGTGTCTATATGTGTGTGTGTGTAACCTTGCCCCGAGGCATTACTATTGTATTAGCAGTTGGAACACGTAACCTTCACCTTTACTCTCGACTCAACGTCCAGCATAACACAGACACACTTATAATATACTGCTTCAACTCTAGGTCACTGTCACACCAGCCTTTGCTTTGGCTCCCCCTCCTGTCCAGCTCAGGCGTTCGGCATCGCCGGCCTTCTAGTAGCTGCTGAACCAACTGCTGACAAACGCCCTTCACTCATCAACTCCGGACTTGTCTTGTCATCATTACACACACCTGGTTCCAATCCCTACTCTATTACCGTATATATACTCTCTATCACTTTATATAAACTCCCTCTGCAGGATACACCACCACCTTCCCCTGTTGTGGTTCCAGCCACATCACCCGGTCTGATCAGCAACGTCTACCTGCCCCTTTCGGAGTGGTTTGACAGCACCCCCAGCTCATTGTAGGGGTTTCTCCTGCAGTGTGACCTCCACCTGGCCCTCCATGCCCGAACGGCCTCCAAGAAGGACAAGGTGGCCTTGGTGATCTTGGTGCTGACAGGCCGAGCTCTGTCCCACTCCTGGAGCAGCGCCTCAGAGTGGGGTACTGTCACACCAGCCTTCGCTTTGGCTCCCACTCCTGTCCAGCTCAGGCGTTTGGCATCGCCGGCCTTCTAGCTGCTGCCGAACCTACTGCTGGCAAACGCCCTTCAATCATCAACCCCAGATTTGTCTCGTCATCATTACACACACCTGGTTCCTATCCCCACTCTATCTAACCAGGTGTCTGGTTAGACTGTAAACTCTCCTTCCAGAGTCACATTAAGCATCTCCATTCCAAAATTAAATCTAGAATTGGCTTCCTATATCGCAACAAAGCATCCTTCACTCATGCTGCAAAACATACCCTCGTAAAACTGACCATCCTGCCGATCCTCGACTTCGGTGATGTCATCCATAAAATTGCCTCCAATACTCTACCCACAAACTGGATGCAGTCTATCACAGTGCCAACCGTTTTGTCACCAAAGCCCTATACACTATCCACCATTGCGACCTGTACGCTCTCGTTGGTTGGCCCTCGCTTCACACTCGTCGCCAAACCCACTGGCTACAGGTTATCTACAAGTCTCTGCTAGGTAAAGCCCCACCTTATCTCAGCTCACTGGTCACCATAGCATCACCCGCTTGTAGCACGCGCTCCAGCAGGTATATCTCACTGGTCACCCCCAAAGCCAATTCCTCCATTGGTCGTCTTTCCTTCCAGTTCTCTGCTGCCAATGACTGGAACAAACTGCAAAAATCTCTGAAGCTGGAGACTCATATCTCCCTCACTAGCTTTAAGCACCAGCTGTCAGAGCAGCTCACAAATCACTGCACCTGTACATAGCCCATCTGTAAACAGCCCATATATCTACCTACCTCATCCCCATACTATATTTATTTATTTATATTGCTCCTTTTCACCCCAGTATCTCTACTTGCACATTCACCTTCTGCACATCTACCATTCCAGTGTTTTAATTGTTATATTGTAACACCACGATCCTGGTCGTTGTGGATCAGTTCTCTAAGTCCTGCCGTCTCCTTCCTTTGCCCGGGTCTCCCTACGGCCCTACAGACTGCGAAGGCCCTGTTTTACACATGTCTTCCAGCACTACGGGGTGCCTGAGGATATAGTGTCTGGAGGGCATTCATGGAACGTCTGGGGGTCTCGGTCAGCCTTACTTCGGGTTTTCGCACCGAGAGTAACGGGCAGTTGGAGAGACCAGGATGTGGGTAGGTTTCTGCGGTCTTATTGCCAGGACCGGCCGGGAGAGGGCAAACTCTCAAACTCTCAAAAACTCAAAAAAAATTGATCCCCTGGGCTCCGCCACTCCTCCACTAACCTCTCTCCCTTCCAGTGCGTACGGGGGTATCAGCCGGTTCTGGCACCTTGGCATCAGAGCCAGATCGAGGCTCCTGCGGTGGACGAATGGTTTTTAGCGCTCGGAGGAGACCTGGTGTTAAGGGAATTTTTTATCAATGATGACTAATTGTGTATCCATTTCAATCAGAATACTATTATGTTACTGTATATGTACTAATCCAAATACTATTATGTTACTGTATATGTACTAATCAGAATACTATTATGTTGCTGTATATGTATGAGTTTTCTTTCTTGATCACAGTGCTGAATATAATGTGTGTAAATGTGGTCAAGAGTTAGAACAATGACTGTCTGTTCCTTGGTAGAAATGAATGAACGATATCTTCAGACTGGCTAGAATGCTTATCTACACAAGAAGACCTTGACTCATAAATTATATTAAATTGGTAGGGAGACGACGTGGGAAGGCTTGAGATACTGCCTTTGTACCAGGGTGGGAGAAGAGACGGGTTGGTACTGGAACTAATGACGTCATTTTCAGTTTATAACCTGTGGTAACCTGTATTGTGTTCAGTACTCTCGTGAATAAACTCTGCTGACTGACTTTAAGACTGGGCTCTGTCCATTATTATAGAATAAGGGTCTTACAAATCCTTATGAATTTACAGAGTGTTTAATTTTAATTGGGTGTTAAAACATAGAGCAATTTAATTCCTTTAACACCTGGGAAGCCACTCATGTGCACCTGCAATGGGCCGTGAGGCGTCAGAAGGCGAGCACCGATCTCCACTGCAGTGAGGGACCGGGTCTGGCTCTCGACCCGAAACTTGCCCCTCCGCCTGCCCTGCCGGAAGCTGGGCACGCGGTTTGTGGAGCCATTCAAAGTCCTGAGGAGACTGAACGAGGTTTGCTACAGATTACAGCTTCCCCCAGATTACCGTATTAACCCCTCGTTCCATGTGTCTCTCCTCAGGCCGGTGGTGACTGGTCCACTCCAGGAGTCTGAGGTGCGGGAGGTTCCTACTCCCCCTCTGGACATCGAGGGGGCCCCGGCGTATGCTGTTCGAGCCATACTGGACTCGAGGCGTCGGGCGAGGGGCCTTCAGTACCTTGTGGAGTGGGAGGGGTACGGTCCGGAGGAGAGATGCTGGGTGCCGGTGTAGGACGTTTTGGACCCTTCGTTGCTGCGGGAGTTCCACCGTCTCCATCCGGATTGCCCTGCACCTTGTCCTCCGGGTCGTCTCCGAGGTCGCAGTCGGGGGAGGGGGGGTCCTGTCTTTTACATGTGGAGTGTGATTAAAATAGTAACTCACTGCCATTGTCAACAATCAGCACTTTTTGGAGGAACTCCTTTCAACGTCTCTTCTCCAACGATTAATGACAAAGTAGTCTACCACTAGAACTGTGTTTAAATTAAAGGTACAAAATGAAAATGTGTAGCAGAAAATCAAGTTACTTATAGTGCTTACTGTATATGGCCAATGTAGAAAACATTGCAAACAGTTCTTTAACCATTATTCTACTACTACTACTACGCCTACTACTATCACCACCACTACTACGCCTACTATGACTACTACCACTACTACTGCTACTACTACTACTACTTCTACTATCACTACAACGAATACGACTACTGCTACTACTACTATCACTACTACAACTATGACTATGACTACTACTACTACTATTACTATTATGACTACGACTTCCACTACCACTACTATTACTATTACTACTACTACTATGACTATGACTACTACTACTACTGCTACTGCTACTCTGACTACGACTACGACTACTATTACTACTACTATCACTACTACTACGACTACTACTACTACTACTATCACTACGACTACTACTACTGCTATGACTACAACTACTACTATTACTACGACTACAACTATGACTATTACTACTATGACAATGACTACGACTACTACTACTGTTACTACTGCTATTACTGTTACTACTACAACGACTACGACTACCACTACTACTACTACAATGACTACTACTACTACTCTCTACATTGACCACATTTTTCTTGATGGCCATGAGACACAACTGATACATTCCCACTGTTGTTGGCCATCCAAGCAGCATGTTAGTGAGGCAGCAACATGCAAGCCTGGTGTATTTAGAACTTTCCATACCATTTGAGTCTACTTCCAAGAAGAACCTGGTAATGGGTCCACTAAGGTAGCTACTAGGAGTCTAGGTAGCTGTGCAGTATACCACGTCTCTCCATGTTATATGCATGTTTCCTGTTTCACTGGTCAGGTTAAGAATGGCCCATTCATTCATGTAGTCTGCTGGGCTTTCATGTGGCTCTGAAACACGGACTAGGGAAATATTCATAACATCCAATGTTAACAGAGCCTGTCTGTGTGTGCTCCAGCCCTCCAACGTGCAGGCTCACACACGGTGCTCACGCACGATCATGGAAATAATCAGGAATGGCACCCCACCTCTGGCTTTGAAAAAGGTTAGCCAGCTACCATTCCCCCATCAACTCTGAAGGCTTATAACAATAATGCACACACACACACACACACACACACACACACACACACACACACACACACACACACACACACACACACACACACACACACACACACACACACACACACACACCATTCTTCTATCACCAGTACCATTGAGTATGAGAGCTTTACATAAATACACCCAGATATTTTCCTGTAGCTCCAGTTACATGGGGAGGATAGAAGGGGTTAAAGGGCTGGAAGACAGTTTGATTTAGATATAGTTGGAAAGGGGTGAGGAAGGAGTGTATTGTTTAGATAGATGGTATTTTGGGGATTGACCAAGGGAAGTATTGTTATACAGTGCATTCGGAAAGTATTCAGACCCCCTTTTCCCACATTTTGCTAAAATGGATTAAATAACAAATGTTCCTCACCAATCTACACACAATACCCCATAATGACAAACCGAAAACAGGTAGCGTAGAAATGTATTAAAAAAACTACTGAAATACCTTATTTACATTAGTATTCAGACCCTTTACTATGAGACTCAAAATTGAGCTCAGGTGCACCCTGTTTCCATTGACCATTCTTGAGATCTTTCTACAACTTGATTGGAGTCCACCTGTGGCAAATTCAATTGATTAGATATGATTTGGAAAGGAACACACTTGTCTATATAAGGTCCCATAGTTGACAGCGCATGTCAGAGCAAAAAACAAGCCATGATGTCGAAGGAATTGTCCGTAGAGCTCCGAGACAGGATTGAGTCAAGGGACAGACCTGGGAAGGCTACCAAAACATTTCTGCAGAGTTGAAGGTCCCCAAGAACACAGTGGCCTCCAACATTCTTAAATGGAAGAAGTTTGTAACCACCAAGACTCCGCCCGGCCAAACTGAGCAATCAGGGGAGAAGGGCCTTGGTCAGGGAGGTAGATAGCATCAGAGTTCCTCTGTGGAGATGGGAGAAACTTCCAGAAGGGCAACCATCTCTGCAGCACTCCACCAATCAGAACTTTATGGTAGACTGGCCAGATGGAAGCCACTCCTCAGTGAAATACACATGACAGCCCACTTACAGTTTTCCAAAAGACACTCAGACCATGAGAAACAAGATTATCTGGTCTGATGAAACCAAGATTGAACTCTTTGGCCTGAATGCCAATCGTCACATCTGGAGGAAACTTGACACTATCCCTACGGTGATGGGATCTACAGAGAAGAATGGGAAAAACTCCCCAAATACAGGTGCTTGTAGCGTCATACCCAAGACTCAAGGCTGTAATCGCTGCCAAAGGTGCTTCAATAAAGTACTGAGTAAAGGGTCTGAATATGTATGCAAATGTGATATTTCAGGTTATTATTTATAATAACCTTCGTCATTATGAGGTATGTTGTGTAGATTGATGAGGGAATAAAACTATTTGGAATATGATAAGTCTATAGCGGAACAAATGTAGGAAAAGAATGCACTGCATATCATTTTAGGGGATTGAGAAGGGCAACGAGAGCTCAGCATGGAAGAGATAAAAGACAGGAAGCAAAGAATAGGGCTCTGGTCCAAAGTGTTTCAATCTGAAACACAGTCATCTCAAGGCAGCTAGGTAATACAACCTATCAGTCATAGTAAGTCAAACTTTCCTCAATAAAGCAGCTATCAGTCAGTGCTACTAAGAGGAGAAAAGTGCTAGAGTTTGTGCAAGAAAGGCAAGTATAACGTTAAGCTGTTATGTTCTACTGTTTTTCTGTGCACAATATAGGGAATAGGGGTGAGATTGAGATTGAGATATCCGATTGAGATTCATGTGTTCTTTCTCGTGAAGCCAGTATTCCAGGTGATAGAAATGAAATATTATTCTGATTAACTGACTCAGGTGAGGTGTTGTGACCGGTTTTGTACCCGGAACACAAAGTGAGGCAGTGGTACAGTGATAAATGACATCCCCCTGTGATGACCTGTTCCCGTCAGGCGAGTTCCCTGAGATCGGTCTGAGAAAACACCAGCTGTTGTCGTGACTTTCCTCTCTGTGTGTGTCCATGTATTTTATTAATGTCAATGAATATTAAGCCTACTACAGACTACTAACTACATAATTATTTTGTATCCTGTCATTAATTTAATCCATCCATGTTCATAAATTGTAACATCTGCTTTAACAGCTGCCAAACACTACTGGTTGGTTGCCTTCTTTGGATGATGATAATAAGCTTAGTCCGCTCTAATGCTACTTGATGCCTCTTCTTAGCTCTAAGTACATTTCTGAAAACTACTAGTATGTTAAACTTATGATAAAAACTAAGAAATATTGGGATGTTAGCTCCAGGTAGAAAAAAAAAGTTGCCCTTAGGCAATAATCTAGGATCAGTTTACCTATTTTCCACAAAACTGACCTATGATCAGAATCAAGGGGTACCGAGACAGCACATAACGTTCTGAGAACCATATGTATCTCAGAGCTTGGTGAGAGTGAGTTATTTTGCATACAACCTTCCCACATATTTCTGGGAATGGTGCAGGATAGTTGCTTGACAAGAAAACGTTACTTTCTTGCTATTTCATTACTTTAACATGGTTACATTTAATTTACATTTTGTTAATGTTCTGTGAACATTCTCCAACTGGTTTGACATTGGAAATGTTCTCAATTAGTTCAGAGAACGTTAAGAAACAACGTTCTTCTGTGGGAATTTCAGTACTTCAACATAACGTTTCCTACAGGTTTCCTTGTGGTTCTATTTAACGTCATGTTCTCAAATTGTTCAGAGAAAGTTAAGAAAACTTTCCATGAAAAACATAAGAAAACTTTAGTAACGTTTTAAGAATGTTATTTAAAAGGGAGTGGCTCGTAATCCATGACCAAATCTTTTATTTCTGACACTTCATGTCCGTGAGTGAGCAAATTCTCGCAGTATATCGCAGGAATTTGATTTCATGCCGAAACCGGATTAGATACATAGCGAGTTAAAGGACCATTTGCTTGATTTGGCAGTCCCTTGACTATGGTGTATCTTCATTAGCTACCTAGCTAGCAAGCTCTAGTCTAGTCCAATGAAAACCAATGGAAACCAATGCTGGCTACGTGCATAGCTAGATGACCAAATCAAATCAAACTTTATTTGTCACATGTGCCGAGTACAGCAAGTGTAGACCTTACCTTGAAATGCTTACTTACAAGCCCTTAATCAACAGTGAAGTTCAAGAAGAGTTAAGAAAATATTTACCAAATAAACTAAAGCAAAAAATAATAAAAAGTAACACAATAACATAACAATAACAAGGCTATATACAGACTTGGCGCTCTGGTACCGCTTGCAGTGCGGTAGCAGAGAAAACAGTCTATGACTGGTGTCTGGAGTCTGACAATTTTATGGGCTTTCCTCTGTATGCGAATTGGAGTGGGTCTAGGATATCTGGGAGGATGCTGTTGTTTTGAGCCATGACCAGCCTTTCAAAGCCCTTCATGGCTACAGACGTGAGTGCTGCGGGGCGGTAATCATTTAGGCAGGTTACCTTCGCTTCCTTGGGCACAAGTACTATGGTGGTACTTTAAACATGTAGGTATTACAGACTCAGTCAGGGAGAGGTTGAACATATCAGTGAAGACACTTGCTAGTTGGTCAATGCATGCTTTGAGTACATGTCCTGGTGATCCATCTGGCCCTGCAGCTTTGTGAATGTTGACCTGTTTAAAGGTCTTGCTCACATCCGCTACCAAGAGCGGTATCACACAGTCAGTTGCTTGCCTCGAAGCGAGCATAAAAGACATTTAGGTCGTCTGGTAGGCTCGCATCACTGGGCAGCTCGTGTCTGGGTTTCCCTTTGTAGTTCGTAATAGTTTTCAAGCCCTGCCACATCCGACGAGCGTCAGAGCCGGTGTAGTAGGATTCAATCTTAATCCTGCATTTGATACTTTGCTTGTTTGATGGTTTGTCTGAGGGCATAGCAGGATTTCTTATAGGCTTCCAGATTAGTGTCCCACTCCTTGAAAGTGGAAGCTCTAGCCTTTAGCTTTATGCAGATGTTGCCTGTAATCCATGGCTTCTGGTTTGGATATGTACGTACGTTCACCATGGGGACGACGTCGTCGATGCACTTATTGATAAAGCCGATGACTGAGATGGTATACTCCTCAATGCCATTGAATGAATCCCGGAACATATTCCAGTCTGTGCTAGCAAAACAGTCCTGTAGCATAGCATCTGCGTCATCTGACCACTTCCGTATTGAGCGAGTCACTGGTACTTCCTGCTTTGTTTTTGCTTGTAAGCAGGAATCAGGAGGATATAATTATGGTCAGATTTGCCAAATGGAGGGCCGGGGAGAGCTTTGTACGCATCTCTGTGTGTGGAGTAATGGTCGTCTAGAGTTTTTTCCTCTGGTTGCACACAAATGTGGTAAAACTGATTTAAGTTTGCCTGCATTAAAGTCCCCGGCCACTAGGAGCGCCTATTCTGGGTGAGCATTTTCTTGTTTGCTTATGGTCTTATAGAGTTGGTTGAGTGCTGTCTTAGTGCCAGCATCGGTCTGTGGTGGTAAATAGATGGCTACGAATAATATAGCTGAGAGCTGTCTTGGTAGATAGTGTGGTCTACAGCTTATCATTAGGTACTCTACCTCAGGCGAGCAATACCTCGAGACTTCTTTAATATTAGACATTGTGCACCAGCTGTTATTGACAAAAAGACACACATCCACCCCACGTCTTACCAGAAGTAGCTTCTCTGTTCTGCCGGTGGATTGAAAATTCCTCCAGCTCTATATTATCTGTGTTGTCGTTCAGCCAAAACTCTGTGAAACATAAGATATTAAAGTTCTTAATGTCCCGTTGGTAGGATAATCATAATCGTAGGTCATCAATTTTATTTTCTAATGATTGCATGTTAGCAAGTAGAATTGATGGCAGTGGGAGCTTACACGTTCGCCTACAGATTCTCAAAAGGCAGCCGATCTGTGTCCTCTTTTCCTCTGTCTTTTCTTCATGCAAATGACGGGGATCTGGGCCTGTTACTGGGAGAGCAGTATATCATTCTCGTTGGATTCGTTAAAGGAAAAAGCTTCTTCCAGTTCTTGGTGAGTAATCCCAGTTCTGATGTCCAGAAGTTATTTTTTGTCATTGGAGATGATAGCAGCAACATTATGTACAAAATAAGTTTAAAAAAACAAGTCAGCAATCCCCTTCGGGTGCCACCTTAAGTGGAGCAGTGGTGACAGTGAGGTCCATATGAGATTATTATTAAAACAAATCAAGTTGTATTTGTCAGACGTGCCGGATACAACAGCTGTAGTAGACCTTGCTGTGAATCTTAACCAACAATGCAGAGATTTCTTTTTTTGTAAGAAAATATTTGCTACAAAAATAAATGCAAACTTAAATAAACAAACGTTTTTTTAAGTAACGGGGGTACGGGGGTACGGGCATGAGTCAATGTTCGGGGATACAGGTTAGTTGAGGTAATTGAGGTCATATGTACATGTAGGTACAGGTAAAGTGACTATGCATTGATAACAAGCGTAAAAAAAAGGGGTCAATCCAAAAGGTCTGGGTAGCCATTTGATTAACTGTTTACCAGTCTTATTGCTTTGGGGTAGCATCTGTTAAGGAGCCTTTTGGACCTAAACTTGGCTCTCTGGTACCGCTTGCAATAGACAACAGTCTATGACTTGGGTGGCTGGAGTCTTTGACAATTTTTAGGGCCTTCCTCTGACACCACCTGGTATAGAGGTGCTGGATGGCAGGAAGATTGCCCCCAGTGATGTACTGGGCCATACTCACTACCCTCTGGAGCGCCTTACAGTCTGATGCCGAGCAGTTGCCATACCAAGCTGTAATGCAATCATTCCGGATGCTCTCTATGGTGCAACTGTGGCCTTGTGAATGTTAACCTGTCCAAAGGTCTTACTCACATTGGCTATGGAGGGCGTGCTCACACAGTCACCTGAACAGCTGGTGCTCTCATGTATGTTTCAGTGTAGCTTGCCTCGAAGCGAGCATACAAGACATGTAACTCATCTGGTAGGCTCACACTGGGCAGCTTGCGGCTGGGTTTCCCTTTGTAATCTGTAATAGTTGCAAGCCCTGCCACATCCAACGAGTGTCAGAGCCATCATTCAGAAATACAAAAGAAAATACTGTTTGATAAGCTATCTTAATTAGCTAGCAAGGTATACCAGTTATCAGAGAAGGCTAGCTAGCTTTGCATGCATGGCAGGACCAGTGTTGTCAAAGATGATAGACCGTCTGGTGTTGTGTCCACATTACAACCAGGATGGACTGCTCTATGGGAACGTTGGAACATACACAGATGCAGCTCTCATGCAATGCAATGATATTTTATTAGTTGTAGTTAATAACAGTAAGTATACATAAATTCTCATAGCTATGAGCGAGCATGTTGTAAACTGTAAAGTAGCTAGCTAGATGTGTTATCTCCATTAGCGATACATCTTGCTATCTCTCTATACATTGCATATGTGTCAGTGTTTGGAGGATATATTGCCACGGGTGTTGTTAGGAAGTTGAGAGCCGGCAGACCGTGCCAATATATCCTCCAAACACCGGCTTCGAGGGCATTATCACTTTTATACAATGGCTTACCAACATATTCAAAAAATGATTGACATATTTTCATAAAAATAATTATTTTGATGAATTTGTTCATATTATTTCATCCTTCCAGAAGATGTAGTCCCAACACAAAGCCCAAGCCGGCTAGTCGTTCGTTCTATTATCGGTTTGCCCGAGACGCGACCCAGTAGCTCTGTTTTTTTGTTCTGTATCTACGGTATGGACGCGACCCAGTCGTTCGTTCTAAATGTTCCATTGCCATACTGGCTGGAAATGTTCTTGCTTGCTAGCTAGCCAACCACAGCTAATTTACAGTCACACCAAAAAGAGCAGGCAGAATAACAGCAAAGTAGCTGCATTTGCATTTGTTGTTTTCTACTGACATTTATTTTGGATACATCCACAACAATGTGCTAACGAGACACGATTTCACCTGGCATAGAACATGTGCTCACTCGTCAGGACAATGTTGTTCAGAAGAGCTAGCCAACAACACAGCTAACACAGTCACTTCAAACTGAAGCTGGAAAGACTGCAAACTAGCTGCACTTTGTTAAGTTTTACCTTTATTCAATTTCTTTGTTTATATCCATAAAAATTATGCCAGCTGATTCATGATTTTGACTGGCTGAGAAACGCTGCCAGACATCCAGACTCACGACATGTTCATTACTATGGGACAGCTGGAGATAGAATTGGAATATTGAAACAATGTTGCAAATGTCAGAGTCAGACAGCAAGGTTAATACAACACTCTGCTGTTGAAAACTAAATGTTAGTCTAAAGGAAATGGGAGATCATGTCTAGATGCTTTTTATAGTGGAGATTAAGTTTATAAATAGCATAGCTGGGTTGATAAGACTGTGGATTGCAGAGTCAGATGGAACAGAGTAAATAGACATTTTAACATCACAGATTTAGCCGGTGGTAACTTGTGGAATAGACACCGCCTGGAATGCAGTTTTAACCAATCAGCATTCAGGATTAGACACACCCGTTGTATAATAGTCCACATTTTCTCTGACATTTGGCTTGTAGTTCTGGCACAGGAAAGAAGTGGAGACTATTTTCAGGGACCTATCAAATCTCAACAAACAGTGAACAGTGAGGGGAAGATAAAAAAATTATGATTATGGAGAAATCAACCATACAACCACTAGGTGTCATTGTACACCCACAGATCAAATTGATTTCAGCAGTTCTTGATAGAGTCCACTAAAATCAAATCAAATGTTATTCGTGACATGCTTCGTAAACAACAGGTGGAGAGTAGTTTTTAGGATGATGCTGACACTGCCCAAACAAAGTCTGTGCTAGGAGTAAAATCAACTCATAAAAGTTTGCCTCAGCTGATATTCACGACAGTTTGGTACTGCAAAGGAAAAATAGTGATGACGCTCAATGACATTGTTGCAAATGATGGGGAATAACCTATCGTGGTGAGACATCAACAGTTGTGCAGCTTCAGTCAAAACCGGTGAAAATGACTGTACATCAAATATTGCAATGGTAAAACGTTTGACATAATTCTTGCCTGACACGACCACTTTGCTAATATGTTGGCATGCATAAAGTTAGTATTTTTTAAACCAATTCTAATGGTTGTTAAAAGCATAATTTGTATAGTATTAGTGTTATATCAACATACTCCTCACTCCCATTTACCAACTCTAAATCACTCTGACACATTAGTGTTATATCAACATACTCCTCACTCCCGTTTTACCAACTCTAAATCACTCTGACACATTAGTGTTATATCAACATACTCCTCACTCCCGTTTTACCAACTCTAAATCACTCTGTCACATTAGTGTTATATCAACATACTCCTCACTCCCGTTTTACCAACTCTAAATCACTCTGACACATTAGTGTTATATCAACACACTCCTCACTCCCGTTTTACCAACTCTAAATCACTCTGACACATTAGTGTTATATCAACACACTCCTCACTCCTGTTTACCAACTCTAAATCACTCTGACACATTAGTGTTATATCAACACACTCCTCACTCCCGTTTACCAACTCTAAATCACTCTGACACATTAGTGTTATATCAACATACTCCTCACTCCTGTTTACCAACTCTAAATCACTCTGACACATTAGAGTTATATCAACATACTCCTCACTCCCGTTTTACCAACTCTAAATCACTCTGACACATTAGTGTTATATCAACATACTCCTCACTCCTGTTTACCAACTCTAAATCACTCTGACACATTAGAGTTATATCAACATACTCCTCACTCCCGTTTTACCAACTCTAAATCACTCTGACACATTAGTGTTATATCAACATACTCCTCACTCCCGTTTTACCAACTCTAAATCACTCTGACACATTAGTGTTATATCAACACACTCCTCACTCCCGTTTACCAACTCTAAATCACTCTGACACATTAGTGTTATATCAACACACTCCTCACTCCTGTTTACCAACTCTAAATCACTCTGGCACAGTTCCAATCAAATGACTTGCATAAAATGTTTGAAAGGTCCATCATTCTCATCATACACAATCAAAGTTTAACATGGGCCCTAGATGCCTTCAATTGCCAAACTTTTTTTAACGTGTTATTGTGCACCAAAGGCCTAACTTGAAACAACATGATGTAGATTAATTAAATAATCCAAAGAAAATTGTGATTATTTATTACCCTATGTGGTTATAAGTATTTAGGCTTATCATGTGAAATATAGGTAATGTGAAATCATCCTCAAAAGCGCAAGAGATACTGTTGCATGTAAGTCTAGATTATTTATGGATTGATCACATAGAAATATCAAAACATTCATTCAACAACTACAAAGCAATTGCATGTGGCGCAGGAACCACTGACTTTTTTCCTACTATCAAGACACCTGCTGGCAACTCTTAACTGGTTAGATCACCCTATGAAGTGTTCTAAATATCTGTGGACTAGCTGGGTCTCTTATGACTAAAGGCTTCATGCATAGCTTATATTTTTACCCATAAGAGTAGGAGACAGAGTAAATGTCTCTATTCTCAGCACTTATGCCAAATGTTCTACCCTGAGACGCTTTGTGGACAGGGGCCATGGGTCCCTATCCACAAAGCATCTCAGAAAATGTCCTAGTAATCCTTTTTTAAGACAGAAAAAGCTTTCACAGGAAGGATTGTGAAGACACTCAGTAGGCAGGTTTCCATTGACCCAGGTTTATTAGACAAAAGCAATGATGCAATAAAAAAATCATTGCGACGTGTAATGGAAACGGCAGATATAGGACGCATTTTCTAAAGATCGACACCATTTTTTTCCATTTGAAAGAGGTGGATTTTTCTTCTGTCTAACATTCTTTATTGTGACAAATGAGGATGAAAACAGTGTTTTTCGAATAAATGATGACTGCAGAATCATTTTGAAGGTACGTGATGTCACCTCAATTGATTGGACATGATTTGGAAAGACACACGCCTCTCTATATAAGGTCCCACAGTTGACAGTGCATGTCAGAGCAAAAAAGAAGCCATGAGGTGGAAGGAATTGTCCGTAGAGCTCCGAGACAGGATTGTGCCGAAGCACAGATCTGGGGAAGGGTACCAAAACATTTCTGCAGGATTGAAGGTCCCCCAGAACACAGTGGCATCCATCATTCTTAAATGGAAGAAGTTAGCAACCATCAAGACTCTTCCTACAGCTGGGCACCTGGCCAAACTGTGCAATCGAGGGAGAAGGGCCTTGGTCAGGGAGATGACCAAGAACCCAATGGTCACTCTGACAGAGCTCTAGAGTTCCTCTGTGGAGATGGGAAAACATTCCAGAAGGACAACCATCTCTGCAGCACTCCACCAATTAGGCCTTTATAGTAGAGTTGCCAGACGGAATCCACTGCTCAGTAAAAGGCACATGACATCCCGCTTAGAGTTTGCCAAAAGGCACCTAAAGACTCTCAGACCATGAGAACACCTGCAGGAAACCTTGCACCATCCCTACGGTGAAGCATGGTGGTGGCAGCATCATGCTGTAGGGATGTCTAGATTGAGTAAAAGTTGAACGGAGCAAAGTACAGAGAGATCCTTGATGAAAACCTGCTCCAGAGTGTTCAGGACCTTAGACTGGGGCAAAGGTTCACCTTCCAACAGGACAACGACCCTAAGCACACAATCAAGATAACGCAGTGGCTTCGGGTCAAGTCTCTGAATGTCCTTGAGTGACCCAGCACTAGCCCGGACTTGAACCGATCTAACATCACTTGAGAGACCTGAAAATAGCTGTTCAGCAACACTCCCATCCTACCTGACAGAGCTTGAGAGGATTTGCAGAAAATAATGGGAGAAACTCCCCAAATACAGGTGTGCCAAGCTTGTAGCATCATACCCAAGAAGACGATGCTGTAGTCATGTAGTACCCAAAAAAGTGTTATACAAATCAAAATATATTTTAGATTTTAGATTCATCAAAGTAGCCACACTTTGCCACAATGACAGAATTGCACACTCTTGGCATTCTCTCAACCAGCTTCATGAGGAAAGCTTTTCCTACAGTCTTGAAGGAGTTCCAACAACAAGTGCTGAGCACTCTAACAGCTTTACACATCTGTATTGTACAATATTTGTACATTATTCTTTGAAAAATTCTTCAAGCACAGTCAAGTTGTTTGTTGATGTCACGCCCTGAACGTAGAGAGCCTTTTTATTTCTCTATTTGGTTAGGTCGGGGTGTGATTTGCGTGGGAATTCTAGTTTTTCTATTTCTTTGTTGGCCGGGTATGGTCCCCAATCAGAGGCAGCTGTCTATCGTTGTCTCTGATTGGGGATCATACTTAGGCAGCCTTTTTCCACCTTTAGTTGTGGGATCTTGTTTGTGTGTAGTTGCTTTCTGCACTGCATGTAGTGTTACGTTTGTTTTGTATTTTTTTTTCTGGTGTCATTTAAATAAAGAAAAGATGTCCGCCTGCCAGGCTGCACCTTGGTCCAATCCATCTCTAAACGGCCGTGACAGTTGATCATTGCTAGACAGCCATTTTCATGTCTTGCCATACATTTTCAAGCCAATTTAAGTTAAAACTGTAACTAGGCCACTCAGGAATATTCAATGGTATCTTTGTAAGCAACCAGTGTATATTTGGCCTTGTGTTTTAGGTCTTGGGCCAAGAGCGTGCAAAGCTGTCATCAAGGCAAAGGGTGGCTACTTTAAAGAATCTCAAATATAAAATATATTTTGAATTGGTTAACACTTTTTTGGTTACTACATGAATCCATATGTATTATTTCATAGTTTTGATGTCCTCACTATAATTCTACAATGTAGAAAATTGTAAATAATAAAGAAAAATCCTTGAATGAGTAGGTGTGTCCAAACTTTGGGACTATGGAGATTTTTAGGATGGAAATAAAAGGAATAGAGCTAAGCACAGACAAAATCCTAGAGAAACCTGGTTCAGTCTGCTTTCCAACAGACACTGGGCGTCAAATTCACACTTCAGCAGGTCAATAACCTAAAACACAAGGACAAATATTCACTGGAGTTGCTTAACAAGATGACATTGAATATTCCTGAGTGGCTTAGTTACAGTTTTGACTTATATTGGCTTGAAAATCTATGGCAAGATGTGGAAATTACTGTCTAGCAATGATCAAAAAATAACTTGACCATGCTTGAAGAATTTTTCAAAGAATAATGTGCAAATATTGTACAATACAGGTGTGTAAAGCTGTTAGAGACTTACTCAGAAAGATTCACAGCTGTAATCGCTGCCAAAGGTGACTCTAACATGTTTTGACTCACAGGGTTGAATAATTATGCAAGCTATATATTAGTGTTTTACAAATGTTAGAATTTTCCAACTTTGACATTACAGAGTATTTTGTGTAGATTGCTGACCAAAAATGACAATTAAATACATTTATCGCACCTTGTAACACCGCCTAGTATATAGGTCCTGGATGTCAGGAAGCTTGGCCCCAGTGATATACTGGGCCGTACACACTACTCTCTGTAGCGCCTTACGTAGATGCCGAGCAGTTGCCATACCAGGCGGTGATGCAACCGGTCAGGATGCTCTCGATGGTGCAGCTGTAGAACTTTTTGAATATCTGAGGACCCATGCCAAATCTTTTCAGTCTCCTGAAGGGGAAAAGGTGTTGTCGTGCCCTCTTCACAACTGTCTTGGTGTGTTTGGACCATGATAGTTTGTTGGTGATGTGGACACCAAGGAACTTGAAGCTCTCAACCCGCTCCACTTCGGCCCTGTCAGTGTTAATGAGGGCTTGTTTGGCCCTCCCTTTGTCTTGCTCACATTGAGGGAGAGATTGTTGTCCTGGCACCACACTGCCAGGTCTCTGACCTACCCCCTATAGGCTGTCTCATCGTTGTGGGTGATCAGGCCTACCACTGTTGTGTCATCAGCAAACTTAATGATGGTGTTGGAGTCGTGCTTGGCCACGCAGTCGTGGCTGAACTAAGCACGCACCCCTGAAGAGTCCCAGTTGGATCTAGTTGCAGAGGGAGGTGTTTAGTCCATGGGTCCCTAGTTTAGTAATGAGCTTTGTGGGCACTATTATGCTGAACGCTTAGCTGTAGTCATTGAACAGCATTCTCGCATAGGTGTTCCTTTTGTCCAAATGGAAGGAAAGAAGAGGTGGTGTTTGCTCGGTTGCATCTAGGACATTGTACATTGAACTCGTCATTATATCTGGTTGGCAAGCATACAAATGGATTGTGTACAGAGTGTATGGTTGATGAAACAGTGAAGCATGTGTTGATGTATTGTTGTAAGTACTGGTATGTGGACGAGAGGGAAAGATTGATGTGTAGGGTTATTGAGGTAGGACAGGGATGGGGGGGTGGGGATGTGAAAGGGATTTGGGGAATGGGGAAGTTTTTATAATAGTTAGTAGGGCTCTTTTTATGTTCTTAATAGTACATGATTAGATAGGAGAGTTAAGTTTCACGTAATGTTTGTTAATTATTCATTTAGTCTGTAAACTGTGATCGACTACACACTCCAGTACAGTAGGTGGCGACATGCCCCTCTAACACTTGTTTGCAGACCGTCATAATATTATGGAAGAAAATAAGCAGAAGAAGAAGATAAGCATAAGTGAAAGGGAAAGTATCAGCTGCGTGAGGCTACTGCAAGAGTAGTGGACATTTCTGAATCATGTGCAAACTGTCTGTCTTTTTGATTGTTCTTTCCTTTTACACCATTGTCAACGCAGGTAAGATGGATTATCTACTTTCTCTCAACTCATTGATAGATTTGTTATGTTATACTATGTTAAACCAAGAGTTTGGGACTACAGGTTATATCTGCATTTTTGTAAAAATGTGATCCGGTTCAGGAAACTGGAGAGCATTTTTTGGCAGAAATGCCTTCTCGAACATGTGAACTTTCATGTGCCTTGATAACAAACTTGTATGCCATCTGTAAATACGAATAAAATTGTTAAATTACGAGCCTTGTTGGTTAAGTCACAGAAAAAGGCAGCAACTTTCCCGCTAGCCATGATTGGCTGTGATAATGAGTGGGTTGGACATGTCGAGAGAGGAGTTCGGATTGATCTGCCATATTCAAGGCTTCTGCCTATTTGAACTCGGTCAGTTTGTGTTGGTAATCCTGTCGAATGCAACTTTTTAAAAATGTATGGTGTAGTGGAGCTGCATAAGTGTTGGTCTCCACTTTCTGGAGGATCAAGTCTTGAAATCAGTGGAATTAGAGTGTGATAGGTAAAGAGATGGAGAAAACACCTGTCTCCGGATTACATCTTCAAACTAAGGGCAACTGTGGTATGGCATTCCTGACAGGGAGACGCGTCCATCATTCATGATGATGTATGCAGGTAAGATAGTCTAGCGTTAGCTAGCTACATTTTCAGATATTATATGTGTCCAATTTTGACAGAAAGTGGTAGTTAGCTGGCTCCCTAGCCGACATGATTTGTTTCCCAGAGCCATTTGCTTTTCTAGTTAGAGCCTAATGTTAGGCATTGTTGGCACTTTGTTCATTGTTGTTTAACTAGCTACCGTTAGCTGGCTGGCGAGTTAGCTAACGTTACGTGACTTGTGTACAACACCCGTTGAATATGGCCGGTGTCAGTAAACGTGACGCGTAATGAAATTGTTGCCAGCAGAGCTGGTTAGGCTGTTTTCATGTTATCCAGAGGTAAACAAATAGTCGGCCAGAGCATCAGCTGTGCGCTCCGAGAGCGAAACGAGATAGGTGGGTCTTACAAGTTGATCAACTTTCAAAGCAGAATTACTTTCCTATTGTTCCTCAAATGCAGTGTATGATATGCCATTTTGTAGCTCTGAGTCTCTACTTTTATCCAATGTAATGAAAGAAATAAAATAAAAACATTTCACAATTTGCTACATAAGACCAAATCCAGGTGGTGAGTCACAAATGTAGTTATTGACATAGCATTGCTCTGTTCAATATTCTCTACTTAGATAGTACTCTAAATGCCCCAATTCATATTGTTCAGTTGAAAAGAGTACAAGATCATAATTGCTGACACCAGGCATCTGCACAGATAGGGCTCTACCAGAGCACATGCCCCTTTCCCTTCCTGTCTCAAGTGTCCTGCCCTTTTGGGTGGCGGCATAATATTTATATTATTTATATATTTACATATATTTGTAGAAATGTTTCATCATTGTTGTTCGGACCCTCTGTCCGCAAGTCGTCAAGTTTATACCCCCTCACCCCCTACCCCTTCCATTGGTTGCACCTGTTGATATGCCCTGTATAGAGCTTGATAACACTTGATTTAGCCTACACATTATCAATATTCAGTCTGATTGGTTGATACTAATCACAATCAGTGTAAAATAGAGTTTTTGATTTACATCAATGATCAGCTGATAGCCCAACCTCTTTTCCCAATGTCAATCATGTCTTTTGGAGGCACTAACTAGCTTGCTTACAATTTCTGATGGTGAGTGAGTGTTGTTTTTTACATTTTGAACACTGATCCCCCTGACAAGTCTGTGCACGGCCCTGCCTGGCACCATGCAAACCAATGAGTGTTTAGAACCTTACAGCCTGTTATCTCAAAATCATATTTCTGCAGATAAAACCTTATTGTCCCAAGCTCTCAATGTCCATAACTGTGGAAAATATCACTCCTCTTTCAGATCCAGGATCACATTCTCTGTGGGCACTTGCAACATACATCATCGGAGAGACGCCTTTCCCTGAGTTTACGGTTGTGGTGATGTTGGATGATGTTCAAGTGGGTTACTATGACTCCAACATGAAACACTTAATCTACAGTGGACTTCCAACTTACAAAATACGTGATGACGAAGCTCAGGACGGAGCTTATGTATTTGGAATTATATACCAGAGCATTAAAGAGAGATCCTTTCAGCTAAAGCACCACTTAAATCTCACAAGAGGTGTTCAAGTTCAGCAAAGAATAGCTGGCTGTGAGATGTTGAACAACGGTGAACTGATGATCATGTCAAAGAATACTTTCAATGCAGTTTTTGTAGATCATGAAATATATTACAACATGACACATTTTACATACAATTCTGGGAAACTACTACCAGAATGGGATGCGATGAGGAGAGAATATCTTAAAACACTTTTTGGGAACGTTTTACTTCCCATTTGCATCAGAACACTGAAGACAATCCTGAAGAGGGAGAAGAACGTTGTGATGCGTAAAGTTCCTCCCAGACTCAGGTTGATAAAGAAAGAGGTTTCTGGAGGGTTTCAGGTGAGCTGCCTGGCGTTTGGTTTCTACCCCCGCCACATCAACCTGACCCTGCTGAGAGACGGCCAGCCAGTGGCAGAACAGGAGCTGACAGGGGGGGAGGTTCTGCCTAGTGGAGACGGGACCTACCAGCTGAGGAAGCGTCTGGAGGTCAGTACTGAGGAGCTAAAGAAGAGACACAACTACACCTGTACTGCCTCTCACCTCAGTCTGGACAACAAGCTGGATGTCAGTTGGGAGTCTGGGGCAGAGAGAGTTCACCTATCCACCCTCTCAGCTCTACTGGTGATGCTGCTGGTTGTTATTCTATTGGGCATTTTCATTTGTGTCAAAAGGAGGAGACGCAGCGCATCACAGGCATTGGTCACAACTTGCAAACGTTGATGCAAAAGTGGCGGAGGAAATGAACCATTCTTCAGATTCTGCAACATAAAGGGACATGTCATAATTTACTGGGTGGATGGAGGGGGTCCCAAAGGGAGGGTTGTCAAACTTCTTATTTTTTGCTTTGGGGAGTTTTTTTTATTGGGCACAGGGGAGTATGCTCTATCTGGTAAGAAACAATGAAAGAAGCGCCAGTAAACTAATTTTGTGTGGACTGTGCACTGTATTACTCTATTGTATGGACTAGAATTACGCACCTTTTTCAAACCATGAACCTAGGAGAGAACATGCATTAACATTCAGCCAACAAGAGCTTGCATCAATCCAGCTTCCAACAATGTATTACAGTTTTTTCCAACTGCTTACAGAGTGTGTGTTTTCAAAACTGTATCCTTTTTATCAAAACTCTACACACAATTCCCAAAACTGCACACACAAAATGCAAAATGCCATAAACACATGTCAGAATGAAGCATTTGCATCAAATGGCAAACACTGCTTTCATAATAGTACATTTTTGGATATACCATGTAAACACTGTTGTTCTAAATCTAAAGCTCTTTGGTCTTTCATAGGCTTATATCTACATTTCAATACAATGTTCTACAGTGAAAGTAATCTGCTGAGAGGGGTAACAAGTACACTGTAAACACCAATGCAATGTAGAAACAGAAAATATTTATTAGGCCAAACATTACTGTTGTTAACAGTAGCAAACAACAAAACCATAAACATATGTAAACCAAAAGTATATTCTTTAGAATACAGTAAAGAACACAATTGTGTGTGTGGCGTCCCAAGGGGGCAGTACATGAATTGGTAGGGGGGAGGGGGGGCAGTACATGAATTGGTAGGGGGGAGGGGGGGCAGTCACCAGTGCTAAGCTACGCTTCAGCTCTTCTCCGGCCTGAGTCTGGCCACGATACTTCGTCCACATCACAAGATAGGTTTTTGTCTTGCCAAACATCGAGGGAAGAATCTCCTAGCATGGCGTATCCAACCTTGGACAGAGGCAACCTCTATGTCCCCACATAGACCATATTTATAATTGCAGTCTCTTGTACATCTGTTAACAAGCGTCCTCGTCCTCCATGATGTCTTTGCCTTTCCACTCTGTACAGAATTCAAACCCAGTATGTGTTCAGCATAGGAACTGTAAACAATGTACAAAAAAATTTAGTACAGCATGATAACCAACCTCATTCATTCAATGCAGTGCAGTAAATGGATGGCTTAGAGTTACAAATGTTTATGCAATACTATGAAGTCATACGTACTTTACAGTACATTACTGTAATGCTAAAATAGTCATTAGATAGTTGCATACCTGTTCTCATTTCTGAAGGTTTGAATTATGGATGCCACTGTAAATCGACTCAAATTGGACTGGACTCTCAGTCCAGCCTCTCTCATGGTCAAACCGTGGTTGATCACATGATCAACAAAATTTTGCCCTAATCTAATTAGAGATGCCTCTCCTTCCTTCTCTTCTTTGCCCTCGTCCTCTTCCTCTTCCTCTCCCTCCTACTCCTCTTGCTCTCTGTCCATTGTTGGCATCCATTGTTCAAAACAGGTAATCTGACCTTTGACCTATTTATAGGCCTATACTACAGTAAAGCAGTGATTGGTTAGTGATCAGTTAAGCTATTAGTGTTTGCACATGTGAGGAGTGTGTGTGTGACCTGGTGAATAAGTGTAGCATTTTGATTGGTTGTGTTTGGAAAAGGAAAGCAAGTCACTTCCTGTTAGATTTTTGTGTTTTAGGTTGAGAATTGTGTGTAGTATTTTGAAAAAAGTGTTTTATGCAATTGACAACTGAGTCAAAGGCTGAGAAATAGCTTATGGTTTTTCACATTTGGTGTGTAGTTTTGCACTTTGAGTGAGAGGTTTCAAAAATTGTGTGACATGAAAAGATTTTGTGTGTAAGCAGTTGGAAAAAACTGTAGTATAAGAAATGCTAAGCATGAATTATTCCAGCAAGCTATTCTAGTCAAGGTTTTCCTGGGAGTCCAAGAGCTAAGGAGCTTTTGAAGTGGAGGGGCCAATGGAGTGCATGGTGCGTAATGCGCAAGAAACAGGCTATAAGTTGGAACCTTATGCTTAGGCCATCATTCATCAGCTACATGGTTGTTCTATGGTTATTTTGCATTCAACCTCCCACAATGTTCTGGGAATGGTGCAGGATACCCAGCTAGCACATAACGTTCTGAGAACCATATGTTTCTTAGATGGGAATTTCAGTATTTCAGCATAAGGTTTTCTACTGGTTTCCTCGTGGTTCTATTTAAAGTCATGTTCTCAGAACGTTTAGACAACATTAGGAAGCAATGTTTTTCTGTGGGAATTTCAATACTTCAGCATAATATTTTCTGCAGGTTTCCTCATGGTTCTATTTAAAGTCATGATGTTCAAAGGACATTCCAAGAATGTTATTTAAAAACTAATTCTGTTCTCAGCGTCAAGAAAACTCTCTCTATCCTCTATCTTGTTAATTTTAAGTGTGTTCAGGTATCTGAGCGTTAAGCATTCATCATTAGTCCAGATTTGCATTTGTACACAGTATTTTATATGCTGGTTTAGCTTCCTGGGCCTGTATCCACAAAACGTTTCAGAGAGGAACATTGGTGGTATGTGCTGACAATAGACATTTTACTCTTCAGTCTTAAGAGTCACTCCTAACTGACAGATTTAGGACGCCACATGAGCTGTCCTAACCACTGAAGAGTTACCAGCAGGTGTCTTGATGACAGAACAATGCAGTGAGTCAGTGGTTCCTTCATCACATGCAACTGCATTTGAGTTGTTAAAAGAATGTTTTGATATTTCATCAATCAATTATTTCATCAATAATCTAGACCTACATGTAACAGTATGAGTATCTCTTGCACTTATGACAATTACACAAGGCATAATATGCCTAATACTTATAACCACTAGGCTAATAAATAAACACGTTTTTCATTTGATTATTTAATTACCTACATGTTATTTCAAATTATACATTTTGAACCCTAATATCACGTTGTTCAAAAAATATCTCTAAATTGGGCATACCTATACATTGTGCAATGGAAGGCATCTATAGTGCTTATGTTAACTTTGATAGTGTTAAATGAAAATGATAGACCTTTCAAAACGTTGTATGCAACATCGTAGGCAAGTGACTTGATGCCTACTATGCTATAGTGATTTAAAGTTAAACGGGAGTGACGACAAGTGTGTTGATAACAGCAATGTTGTGAAAATTCTGCTTTTAACAACCATCAAAATGTGATAAATAAAGGTTATGCCAACAATAAAAAAAATGTGTTTCATGTACATTCTGTAGTGATACATCATCATGATTGGTTATTCCTCATAATTTGCACCACAAATTTGCAGTTGCTACATACGCATTTTTGGACTTGCAAAATAATGAAATGTACCGATTTGATTCTGGAAGAATATAATTTATAAATGCCTCATGAGCTTAGTCCAACTGTCATACCCCATCAGAACCCCAAATACATAATCTTGTTTTACTCCAATCCCAGCTAGCACATAACGTTCTGTGCATACAACCTTCCCACAGCATTCTGGGAATGGTGCATGATAGTTGCTTGGCGTTGGAACATTCTCAGCACATTTAAGGAACATAAAAATATTATCAACATTATCTTGATTTTTCATTACTTCAACATAACATTTCCTAAACGTTCACACATGGTTACATTTAATTACATTTTTGGTAGAAACATTCTCCAACTGGTTTGACATTGGGAATGTTGTAAAATAGTTCCATGAACATTAAACAACTTTCTTCTGTGGGAATTTCAGCACTTCAGCATAAAGTTTCCTACAGGTTTACTCATGGTTCTATTTAAAGTCATGTTGTCAAAGTGCTTTGCTCAGGCAGATAATTAGGCCGTTGGACAGAAAATTAATCTGCAAGTAGTTCGGGGGACAGCTCTTGGTTTTGGTCAGAGGGTTCAGTAGGGATGGGCTATAGAGGCCCCCAAAGAGATATCCTGAGAACTCTGGGGTCACCTCATTGGTGGAGCACCAATAGCTGTCAATGCGAGTGGAGCGGACATGGAAGAAGTCTACACACACTCTGTCGCAGCTTTTATCGCAAAACATCCCCAAAAAACAGTTACACTCATTGCAAATGTCGTACCACTCAATCTTGTTATAGTACTGATGTAATACCTCACCACGCAACAGAGTGGGTGTGTGGGGATCACGACATTAGTAAGAGCCGATGTCGGGGTTCTTCTGAGCCAGGTTCTGGCAGATTGGGTCGGACCCTCGCAGCAGTTGTCTTCCACATTGGCTTGGAAGTTGAAGTTCGTGGAGTCTGGGTTGACGCAGCCGGGCAGGTGTTGATGGTATAATGGCGATGTATGGCTTCACTCACAAACAGGGACAGTTTGCCTACTGTTGGTTCAGGAGGATCAGGCAAGGTCAACCAGTTGAGGAAGTAGTGCAGTGCTACTACTAGTCGATGCCTACCAGGCTGTTCATGGTGCTCTCCTGCTATTTCTGCAGAGTGATGCCCGGGTAGAAGGGTGCCCCACCATAAAGTAGGTGATGTTGCCCTGATAACTGAGTGAGTCAGATGTCTCTTGTGCAGCCTTGCTGTCAATGTCAAACTTGAGTTTATCAAAGAAGTTTAGACCTGCCAATGCCTTGACAGAGAACTTGTCTGTTGTGGACACGTAATTGGCACTGAGATAGTGCAAGAGGACTAAGGAGGCACCTGCATCGATGCTGGTTATCACATGGTTGCCATAGCCAAGCACCATCTTCTCAGATAAATGAACTGCCTTATTTTCTATTGCATCTGCGATCTCCTCAGCCTGGTGGACAAAGCGGCCATCCAGAGTGAAGTCAGGCTGAGCTTGTACAGTGTAGAGGAAATTGTGCACCTGGGGGGGAAAGGAGAGGAATTCCTCTTTGGCTTGGTGTCATTAGTTGCTGGGGAAGCCGATACTAAGGCATGGTACAACAGCGCACTAAAATCATATTCAAAAGGCTAAATAAACTACAAACTGAGTATGCCGAAACCCCAATTATATTTAAAGGCATATTATATAGAAATTGCTCCGCTATTATTTGGTTGCTAAAATTCTAAAATGTTAGCCTCATTTCAGTTTATGTACAAAACAAGCAATGTTTAGTGTAGAGAATCATTGTACAATTTAAACCACTTAGAAATATATTTTCAACAAGCAAAAACAAAACTTAAGTAGGGGAAGCGCAGGTAGAACAGAAATAGTGCACATAGAACAGATCTACCACTTGCTTTCAATCAGAATGGCAAATCTACAACTAACATTTATTTTGGAATTCAGGTCACACACAAAGCTACATAATGCAGCTTATAAATACTGTAGATATAAACTAAATAGGTTTAACTATATATCTACCTAAAACATATTTTTAATAGACACAACTATTGGTTGATCTGAGTCCACCTTGTCAATCCCCCATTTCACTATGTTCTCCCCGGGTCCCCAAGGTAGCAGCCTACTGGCACCTCTCTGATTCAGTGGGGCTGGGTTAAAAGTAGAAGTCAAGTTTTGGTTGGACCTTGTGTACAATTGATGATGAAATAAATGTAAATGTATATATTTTCTGACAGCACTAATTCAACAATTTATACTGTATTTCTACATATGCTTGAATGTGATGCACATTTTAAGTCTGACTCTCAATCTTCAGGAGAAACTCATCTGCACACGAGTAGTGACAGAACTGCTGGCAGGCTTGGACATGCTGGCTCTTCTATAAGGAAAATCCCTGGAGGTGTCTTAGTCTGCCTCCCAAATGTCACCCTACTTCCTATTTAGTGCACTACTTTTAACAAGGGCCCCTATATTCCCTATTTTCTTTATTCTCAGTCGTCTGTAAACTACTGGTTTCTGATGAACACAAACGTTCCTGTGAAATGACAAGGAGAAACATTCTCATAAAAGTCACGTTTACAGATTGTTAAATGAATCTGCAAGTTTTGCAAATTTCAACTAAAAACATATAAATATAATCTAGTTATTTTTATTTATCCTGCAAAACAAGACTGCTTAGACTGGATTACAGTACCATGTGGCAGACATCATTGTTTTATGTTTTCCAATCAGCTCTGCATTGATTAGCCCACACAGTCTTAGCAGGATAAATCCACTATTATGATATTCTATTTGCTTCACACAACCACAACAATGACAACAAGCAGCATCCTCTATCCAAAGCTCCCAACACTATTTTATGTATGCACTATCTATGCAAGATGCACATTCATAAGCTAGAAACCGTACATCTTTTCAACCATGTGGCATGGAACTGTCAGATCAAAATTATGCTTTGCAAAATGAACATTCTTACAGGAAAGAGTTCACATCAGTCTCTGCTTCTACTCATGAAGGCTTGAATAATAACAGCACAGGAGGTTGGTGGCACCTTAATTGGGGAGGACAGGCTCATGGTAATGGCTGGTGCGAAATAGTGCAATGATATCAAATATATAAAACACCCTGTATTTTTCATAGTCTTCACTGCTGCTCTTCTTACTCAGAGATGAGTCCAAGTAGACAATCTAGAATTGAGACCCTCGGGTCATTGCAGTTCATCCGACCATTCCTAGCAGCATTTCCAGTAGCATTTGCAGCAGCAGTCCCAATCCCAGCCACTGGGCACAATCAGTTCCAGCTAAGGCATGGTTCAACAGAGAAGATCAGTTCACGCCAGTTATTTAAAGATGAAATCTGTGATATTTACAGCCATTTTTTGTCATTTGAACATTTATGTATAGTATACCATTGATTTGAATAACATACTATCGATCTGTTTGTTGTCTTGCAAGTTAAATTGAAAAAGTTATGGATTTCCTTCCTTTCAAATGAAGGATTGGGCCTTTAATAGAGGTATGAGAATACAATGTTCCCTACAAAGCTTTCAAAGAAACTCATCGCCCTCTAAAGTCTATTCCCAGAATGATCTCTTTTAATGAATGAATGATTCATGCTGTTGTCACCTGACGTCAACAGATCTGGCTTTTCCTCCACTGGTCTACTTGTGCTGTGATGGAGTGAGGTGGTGATAGGAGTCAACAGTCATTAGCTGTGATGAAGTACCATGGAAACAGCTGGGAAAATATACAGGTTAAATATAGACTAACCTCGATGTAGGTGTGCACACACACAAACAATTGTAGCACAAACGCATGTACGCACGCACGCACTTACACACACACACACAAACACAAGCAGACTATATAGGCTTACTTTATTGAGTTAGGTGTCCTTTTTCAAACTCTTCCTGACCCAGTATGTAGTACCTACATGTTTCAAGCAGACCACCAAAGTCCCTGTGCCCAAGAATGGCAAGGTAACCTAAATGACTTTCGCTCCATAGCACTTGCATATGTAGCAATGAAATTATTTTAAAGGCTGGTCATGGCTCATACCAACACCATCATCCCAGACACCCTGGACCCACTTCAATTTGTATACCGCCCCAACAGATCCACAGATGATGAAATCTCTGTTGCAGTCCGTACTGCGCTTTCCCACTTGGGCATAAGGAACACCTACGTGAGAATGCTGTTCATTGACTACAGTTCAGCGTTCAAAACCATAGTACTCTCTAAACTCATCACTAAGCTAAGGACCCTGAGACTGAATACCTCCCTCTGCAACTGGATCCTTAACTTCCTGACAGGACGCCCCCAGGGGGTGAGGGTAGGCAACAACACATTCACCACAGTAACCCTTAACACCGGGCCCCTCAGGGGTGTATGCTTAGTGCCCTCCTGTATGTCCTGTTCAACCACGACTCCTAACACCATCATTAAGTTTGCCGACGACATGAGGGTGGTAGACCTGATCACCGCCAACGATGATTCAGCGTATAGGGAGCAGGTCAAAGAACTGGCAGTGTGGTGCCAGGACAACATCTCCCTCAACGTCAGCAAGACAAAGGAGCTGATCGTGGACTACAGGAAGCAGAGAGTCGAGCACGCCCCCATTCACATTGACAGGAGCAGGTTGAAAGCTTCAAGTTCCTTGGTGTCCACATCACTAAGGATCCATCATGGTCCAAACACACAAACTCAGTTGTAAAGACTGTCATGGGTCGTCAGATCCTCAAAAAGTTCAACAACTGAACCATTGAGAGTATCTTGACTGGCTGCATCACCCTGTTTGGGATAGGCGTCCCACTAGAGGGACTGGAGGATGCGCAATTCAAATAAATACTCATACAAATTATGGATATTAAACATTTAGGTACATATAAGTGTCTTATATCAGCTGAAAGCTTAAATTCTTTTTAATCTAACTTCACTGTCCGATTTACAGTAGCTATTACAGCGAAAACATGCCATGCGATTGTTTGAGGACGGCGCCTCACATCAAAATATTTTTCCACCGGTACAGGTTTCATACAATCACAAATAACGATTAAATATTCACGTACTTAAAAAAAATCCCGTAAACTTTGTTTCAACAAGTCAAAATACATTTCTATTTACTCTTCAGACACCCTAAAATGTAATCAAACTATAATATTTATTTCGGGAAAGAAGTATGTTCAATAGGAAACCGATTGTAGCAGGTGTGTCCTGTCTTCTTGGCACGCGCAAACATGAATTTCCAAGACTTTGTCCCTGTACTAAAACTGCTATTTCTTATTGGTTTTTGAAGTTACAAGCCTGAAACCTTGAACATAGACTGCTGACACCCTGTGGAAGCCATGGGAATTAATTTTCAATATGACCTTTTACTTGCCTTTCTAAGAGGATGGTCTCTTTTGATTTTCTTCTACCATATCTATTGTTATTCTCCTACATTATTTTAACATTTCCACAAACCCCAGTGTTTTCTTTCCAATGGTACCAGTTATATGCATATCCTGGCTTCAGGGCCTGAGCTACAGGCAGTTTACTTTGGGCACGTCATTCAGGCGGAAATTGAGAAAAAAGGGGCCTATCCCTAAGAAATATATATATATTATGGCAACTGCTTGGCATCTGACCGCAAAGTGCTACATAGGGTAGTACGTACGGCCCAGTACATCACTGGGGCAATGCTCCCTGCCATCCAGGATCTCTATAGCAGACAGTTTCAGATGAAGGCCCTAAAATTGCCAGCCACCCAAGTCATAGACTGTTCTCTCTGCTACTGCATGTCAAGTGGTACCGATGCACCAAGTCTGGAACCAACAGGACTCTGAACAGCTTCTACCCTCAAGCCATAAGACCCTTTTTGCACAATATTCTTTTGACTCATCACATATGCTGCTGCTACTGTTTATTATCTGTCCCTTTATAGTTTTATATAAATACCTATTACCCCTGCACATCAACTCAGTACTGGTACCTTTTGTATGTAGCCAAGTTATTACCTCATATCCCTGCACATCAACTCAGTACTGGTACCTCTTGTATATAGCCAAGTTATTACCTCATACCCCTGCACATCAACTCAGTACTGGTACCTTTTGTATATAGCCAAGTTATTACCTCATATCCCTGCACATCAACTCAGTACTGGTACCTCTTGTATATAGCCAAGTTATTGCCTATTACCCCTGCACATCAACTCAGTACTGGTACCTTTTGTATATAGCCAAGTTATTACCTCATATCCCTGCACATCAACTCAGTACTGGTACCTCTTGTATATAGCCAAGTTATTACCTCATACCCCTGCACATCAACTCAGTACTGGTACCTTTTGTATATAGCCAAGTTATTACCTCATACCCCTGCACATCAACTCAGTACTGGTACCTCTTGTATATAGCCAAGTTATTACCTCATACCCCTGCACAACAACTCAGTACTGGTACCCCTTGTATATAGCCAAGTTATTACCTCATACCCCTGCACATCAACCTAGTACTGGTACCCCTTATATATAGCCAAGTTATTACCTCATACCCCTGCACATCAACTCAGTACTGGTACCTCTTGTATATAGCCAAGTTATTACCTCATACCCCTGCACATCAACTCAGTACTGGTACCTCTTGTATATAGCGAAGTTATTACCTCATACCCCTGCATAACAACTCAGTACTGGTACCTCTTGTATATAGCCAAGTTATTACCTCATACCCCTGCACATCAACTCAGTACTGGTACCTTTTGTATATAGCCAAGTTATTACCTCATACCCCTGTACATCAACCTAGTACTGGTACCTTTTGTATGTAGCCAAGTTATTACCTCATACCCTTGTACATCAACCTAGTACTGGTACCTTTTGTATGTAGCCAAGTTATTACCTCATACCCTTGTACATCAACCTAGTACTGGTACCCCTTGTATATAGCCAAGTTATTACCTCATACCCCTGCACATCAACTCAGTACTGGTACCTTTTGTATATAGCCAAGTTATTACCTCATACCCCTGCACATCAACTCAGTACTGGTACCTCTTGTATATAGCCAAGTTATTACCTCATACCCCTGCACATCAACTCAGTACTGGTACCTCTTGTATATAGCCAAGTTATTACCTCATACCCCTGCACATCAACTCAGTACTGGTACCTCTTGTATATAGCCAAGTTATTACCTCATACCCCTGCACATCAACTCAGTACTGGTACCTCTTGTATATAGCCAAGTTATTACCTCATACCCTTGTACATCAACCTAGTACTGGTACCCCTTGAACCAATGATACAAGTTATCATTAATCATTGTGTATCTATTATTACTTTTATTATTACACGTTTTACTTTTTACTCAATGCAGGTTAGGAATAAAGAAACATCTGCATTCTGAGGTGACGTGTTTCTGTACACGGGGAGCAATGTTTTCTATTTGTTGGCTGAGTTCACAGTTCATCAGCAGAATGGTCAGGTATTGTACTGTATGTCTATCTCTTTCTCATGTTGTGTTTTAAACATACAGAACAGACATGGTCTGAGTCACAAGGCACCCTATTCCCTATTTAGTGCACAACTTTTGACCACAGACCACGGTCAAATGTTATGCTCATTTGGGAAACAGACATGGGCTAAGAGAGAGCAAATGTTCTTGTATTCGTATGTCACAGAAGCTATGGAGATAATAAATAGTAAAGTAATAAAATAAGTATGATAATTTCTACAGTATCAGGCTATGATAGAAAGATCATCCTTTGAGGGAAACCTTAACCTTTTATTGCAGTGGGCTAAATCAGGGTCACACAGAGTGGTTATTGGTAGTCTTAAACAAATCTACTTTGAAACAAAAGTATACACCTCACTCACATGGTTATGGGCTTAAAAAACACACCTAGACCATGTCAGATATAAAGTTGACATTTATTCAATTTTGAGTTTGCATCCCAATATTACACTTTATATACATTACAGAAGACTGAAATATAACCGTTTCACATAGAAACACTGGATTTTCGGTGTAATAATAATAATACATGTTTATTAATTATGAAATTATAAGAAACATTTATAAGATTCCACCCATGTGTAAGGCGTCTAGGTGTAGCAGATAAGGCGTAGTCAGGCGCAGGACACAGAGATGAGTAATTCACGTAACTTTACTCAAAGCAACAAATATTCCAAGGAAAAATAATCAAGCTCACAAATGCAGACCAACGAACAAACACGCACAAAACCAAGGGGGAACCAGAGGGTTCAATAAGGAACATATAATTATGGGAATGGAAACCAGGTGTGTACAATTAAGACAAAATAAATGGAAAATGAAAAGTGGATCGGTGGCAGCTAGAAAACCGGTGACGCCGAACGCCGCCCGAACAAGGAGAGGGACCAACTTCTGGTGGAAGTTGTAATACTACCCCTCCCCCCTTGACACGGGGCTCCAGCAGCGCACTGACACCGGCCTCAGGGACGACCCGGAGGACGAAGCGCAGGGCGATCCGGGTGGAGACGGTGAAACTCCCGCAGCAATGAAGGGTGCAGGATGTCCTCCACCGGCACCCAGCATCTCTCCTCTGGACCGTACCCCTCCCACTCCATGAGGTACTGAAGGCATCTCGCCCGACGCCTTGATTCCATGATGGCTCGAACAGCATACGCCGGGGCCCCCTCGATGTCCAGAGGGGGCGGAGGAACCTCCCGCACCTCAGATTCCTGGAGTGGACCAGCCACCACTAGCCTGAGGAGAGACACATTTAACGAGGGGTTAATACAGTAATCAGGGGGAGCTGTAACCTGTAACAAACCTTGTTCAGTCTCCTCGGGACTTTGAATGGCCCCACAGCTTCCGGCAGGGCAGGTGGAGGGGCAGGTTTCGGGTCGAGAGCCAGACCCGGTCCCCCGGTGCGGACACCGGGGCCTCACTGCGGTGGCGGTCGGGCACTCACCTTCTGCCGCCTTATGGCCCGTTGCCGGTGCACATGGGCGGCATCCCAGGTCTCCTCCAAGCGCCTAAACCATTCATCCACCGCAGGTGCCTCGATCTTGCTCTGATGCCACGGTGCCAGAACCGGCTGATAACCTAGTACCCACTGGAAGGGAGATAGGTTAGTGGCGGAGTGAGTTTTGGGCCATCTCTGCCCAGGGGATGAAAACGGCCACTCCCCCGGCTGGTCCTGGCAATAGTACCGCAGAAACCTACCCACATCCTGGTTAACTCTTTCGTGAGGCTGACCGAGACCCCCAGACGCTCCATGAATGCCCTCCAGACCCTGGACATGAACTGGGGACCCCAATCAGAAACAATGTCCTCAGGCACCCTGTAGTGCCAGAAGACGAGGGTGAACAGGGCCTCCGCAGTCTGTAGGGCCATAGGGTGTCTGGGTAAAGGAAGGAGACGGCAGGACTTAGAAAACCGATCCACAACGACCAGGATCGTGGCGTTTCTCTGTGACAGAGGAAGATCCATCAAGTAATCCACCGACAGGTGTGACCACAGCTGTTGTGGAATGGGTAGGGGTTGTAATTTCCCTCTGGGCAGGAGTCTAGGTGACTTGCACTGGGTGCACACCGAGCAGGAGGAAACATAAACCCTCATGTCCTTAGCGAAGGTGGACCACCAGTACTTCCCACTAAGACAGCGCACTGTCCGACTGATGCTCGAAAAACCAGAGGAGGGTGACGTGTGGGCCCAATAGATCAAACGGTCGCGGACAGCAGACGGAACATACAGACGCCCAGCTGGACACAAATAACCTCTGCTCTTACCCCAATTCTTAACAACCCAGATTTTGGTCCAGGAATGCTGGATGCTGACTTTAACTTTTGGCTTAATAAGGGCATATGCAGACTAAATGACTAATTTGCTGATACGATTTTATTGTCATTTGAGCAGATGGTTGAGAAATATCGACTCCCAAAGCAGGACTTTTTCTGCATCCTACAAGTAAGACATTATATTCTGAAGAGCACCACCTTAATTGGTAACCCTGATGTGTCTGTCATTGAAATAATGCTTTTTTCCCCACAAAGGAAAATGGCTGTAAGTCTGTTTTATGATGCTTTAAGGTCCCGTTCTGCTGTCAACACACAGATGGTGAAACAAGTGTGGGAGAAAGAATTGTCTGTTACTATTGATGAAGAGATGTGGGAGGACATTTGGAGATATGCAAAAACAATATCTATATGTAATCGTACTAGAGCAATCCAATTAAGAATAATACACAGATTGCATATATCCCCAAATCGCAGACATGCTTTTAGCCCCACTTCCTCTTCTCCTCCGTGTCTTAAATGTAAAACTGATACAGGCACCTTAACACAATGTTTATGGTCATGTACCAAATACAAAGATACTGGTCTGGTGTTCTGCATTGAAAATATCCTAGGGGTTGATCTAGAATTGGACCCAGTTTCCTTACTATTGGGTCTCCCTAGTAGGCATGTTACTTCTGTGGGTAAGAGGAGGCTTTACAGCATCCTTACCTTCGCAGCGAGGAAAAACATCCTTTTACAGTGGATTAGTGATAAGGTTCCTTCTATTAAAGATTGGCATAAGATACTATTTGAATGGGTGCCTCTGGAATATCTAACATGTACATTGCATTCTAAAACAGATCAGTTCTACAAAGTATGGGAACCTTTTCTATTTACCTAGAACCTGAGGTATCAGCTATTACGCTGCAAGGATTCTCTTAGAATGGTGGTGATCTATGTATTTCAGAATTACACTGTATGTTCCATGTGTGGAACCTAAATTCTTGGTTTTAACAGAGCTTTTTTGCCCCACTGTATGTGTAAGTGAGTACTGTTTTTTTTGCTTTGTCTCTGTTGTTGTATCTCTTAATATGGGTGAAAACTGTGAAATTCCAATAAAAAATTATATAAATTCTATAAACACAAACATGTGAGCAACAGGGGGCTCTGGGTGAGTCTGGTGCCTACTCACCTGGGGTGACACGACAGTGCCCTGCCTGCTGCCTCGACTCCCTGAGGAAGTGGTGGCAGTGCTGGCCACAGATGGTGCAGGGAATGACCCTACCCCCCCCCCCCCCCCCCCTCCAGTCTCCCTAAGAGCAGAACCTTCTAGCTCCATGGGTGTCGGAGCGGAGGTGCTGGGGGATGCAACTGACGGACCCCGATCTGGACATCCGCGGGTGGCTAGCAGGTTATCCAGCCGGATGGACAGGTCCACCAGCTGTTCGAATGTAAGGGTGGTGTCCCTGCAGGCCAGCTTCCGACGGATGTCCTCGCGCAGACTGCACTGGTAATGGTCGATCAGGGCCCTGTCATTCCATCCCTCGCCGGCGGCCAGGGTTCGGAAGTCCAAAGCAAAGTCCTGTGCGCTCCTCATCCCCTGCCTTAGGTGAAACAAGCGTTCCCCCACCGCTCTACCCTCAGGCGGATGGTCAAAAACCGCCCGGAAGCGGCGGGTGAAATCCTCATAGTGGTCGCCCTCTCCCCATACAGCGTTGGCCCACTCCAGAGCCTTCCCAGATAGACAGGAGATGAGGGCGGACACTCTCTCGCGTCCCGAAGGAGCCGGGTGGACGGTTGCCAGGTAGAACTCCAGCTGGAGTAGGAACCCCTGGCACCCGGCAGCCGTTCCGTCATACGCCCCAGGGAGCGAGAGCCGAATGCAAATAGTCCGGGAGTCTTATGGCTTGGGGGTAAAAACTGTTGAGAAGCCTTTTTGTCCTAGACTTGGCACTCCGGTAATGCTTGCCATGCGGTAGTCTATGACTTGGGTGTCTGGGGTCTTTGACAATTTGTAGGGCCTTCCTCTGATACCGCCTGGTGTAGAGGTCCTGGATGGCAGGCAGCTTTGCCCCAGTGATGTACTGGGCCGTACGCACTACCCTCTGAAGTGCCTTGCCGTCGGAGGCAGAGCAATTGCCGTACCAGGCAGTGATGCAACCAGTCAGGATGCTCTCGATGTTGCAGCTGTAGAACCTTTTGAGGATCTCAGGACCCATGCCAAATCTGAGGGGGAATAGGCTTTGTCGTGCCCTCTTCACGACTGTCTTGGTGTCAAATCTGTTCACAAGTATTCCCACAAATTAAAAAAGAGACGTATGTGATCGTGTCTCAATGTAATCAAGGTATGGAATGATTGTTATTTTCAAATCAAATTTATTTTAGGGCCTAGTTGGGGTAAATTTGTACCAATGTTTTCGGTCCCCCCAATCATCAATCAACAAAAATCTGCTCTTGGCTGAATCTAGTGCACACGTCTGAGTATTTTTGCTACGCAACTACAAAGGATCACCATTTTGCATAGCTAATTATTGTATTGCGTACTGCGTAGAGTATTCATTTATTTAAAATGTATAGGTATTTTTGTATTAAACTCTTTGTGAATTATGTTCTTACCTGTTTTTCTTATTGTAAATCAATACAATTGATCAAATGACAAAGAAAAGAAAGGTACTGTTCCATTTATGCATCAGTATATAAATCAGCATACCGGTATATACACACTGATTCATACACAGTACAATCCACACGCACAATTTGTTTGTTTCAGAATGTACTCATGCTGAAATGTGGTCTATATTGTCTGTTCTTATCTCCCTAATTACAATGCCTTGGTCTGTTCTTATCTCCCTAATTACAATGCCTTGGTCTGTTCTTATCTTCCTAATTACAATGCCTTGGTCTATTCGTATCTCCCTAATTACAATGCCTTGGTCTGTTCTTATCTCCCTAATGACAATGCCTTGGTCTATTCGTATCTCCCTAATTACAATGCCTTGGTCTGTTTTTATCTCCCTAATTACAATGCATTGGTCTGTTCTTATCTCTCTAATTACAAAGCCTTGGTCTGTTCTTATCTCCCTAATGACAATGCCTTGGTCTATTCTTATCTTCCTAATTACAATGCCTTGGTCTATTCTTATCTCCCTAATGACAAAGCCTTGGTCTGTTCTTATCTCCCTAATTACAAAGCCTTGGTCTGTTCTTATCTTCCTAATTACAACACCTTTGTGTCACGGTCGTTGTATGGAGGAGACCAAGGCGCAGCGTGGTAAGCGTACATACTTCTTTATTAAAGAAAGAACACTGAACAAAACTAACAAATAAACAAAAGGAACCGTGAAGCTAATATGGCTAGTGCAGACAGGCAACTAAACATAGAATAAGAACCCGCAAACTACCCAACGAATGTGGCTACCTAAATATGGTCCACAATCAGAGACAACGATAAACAGCTGCCACTGATTGAGAACCAATTCAGGCAACCACAGACAAAAAACACCTAGACTTACAAAAACCCCTAGACAATACAAATACTAACAAACCACCCTCGTCACACCCTGACCTAACTAAAATAATAAAGAAAACAAAGATAACTAAGGTCAGGGAGTGACCCTTGGTCTATTCTTATCTCCCTAATTATAATGCCTTGGTCTGTTCTTATCTCCCTAATTAAAATGCATTGGTCTATTCGTATCTCCCTAATTACAATGCCTTGGTCTGTTCTTATCTCCCTAATTACAATGCCTTGGTCTGTTCTTATCTCCCTAATGACAATGCCTTGGTCTATCTGATCTTACTGCTGCATTGTCATTATCATTTAAGTTTCCAGAACGATTTACCTAGAATATCAAATCTCCAATCCCAAAGTACACTCAAATTGACAGTTTTACCTTGTTTCTCAGCCTTGTCTTCCTCTCAGTCTCTATACGGAACTTCTTGGTCTCCATGCCAAATGGCACACTGTTCCCTAAATAGTACACTACTTTTGACGAGAACCTATGCGCCCTATGGGTCCTGGTCAAAAGAAGTGCAATATGTAGGGAATAGGGTGCACTTTGGGATGCCGACTTGGTCTTTAGGGGGTGCAGATCTCTGGCATATCAGCTTGGCTCCTAATGATGTTCTAAGTCTGTTTCATGAAGGAAAGGTAAGACGCAGGTCAGGATCTAGCTCAGTTTAATGAGTGAGTGTGTGTGTGTGTGTGTGTGTGTGTGTGTGTGTGTGTGTGTGTGTGTGTGTGTGTGTGTGTGTGTGTGTGTGTGTGTGTGTGTGTGTGTGTGTGTGTGTGTGTGTGTGTGTGTGTGTGTGTTACAGTAGTACTAACAAGGTCCGACTGATCACAAGGGTTCTGTTGTCTTATATTAATGATTGGGCTCCAACGTCCGAAGGTGATTTGAAATACATTGAACTTCTTCCATGTTTTCAAGATGTTGTGCTTTTATTTGTATTTATTTATTTAACCTTTGTCTACCACATCAGGAAAATCACTTCTGTAAGAACAAAATGGTATTATTGCTATGTTACTGGATTAGATGCATCTCAATTCCACACACAGGGCAACATTTTCAAAGTGCTAAAATGACCATAAACATCATTTACATTTGGCAGCATGTTTTGAAACTGTTCTGCAACAATGTGCGATATAAAGAGGTGACTAATTACAATATGTATTGCTCAGTTTACTAAACTCAAGGTTACATAATCACCTTCCTATAACCGACATTGTTGAAGAACAGTTTCAAATTAAATCACACTGTGAGATTATAATTAGGTTTACCGTGTTTCTTGCACTATGCACAAATGTTTTGCACTACAACAATGTTGATGTGATATTTCTTCTAGAAGAGCAGTTTAGATCCCTCATATAGACACACTTTCACAGCTCCCCATCCACAGCACGTCTACAAGATATGAATAACTGTAGCAATAATGGCCTGTTATGAAATGTGTCATGAGGTCAGATGTTCACAATGGATATTCAGCAGTGGTCAAAATATCAACCTCTCCTCTTCACCAGGCACAATGGATTACTATAGTGTGTGTGTGTGTGTAGCCGAGGTCCCTCACCCAAGCAATCTGAAGTGAATTATATCCTATATTTAGAACGTATTCTTCTATAGCCCCATTACACCCAGGGATACACAGGGACACAGGGTCTCCCCACTCAACACATCTTCTCCCTGCAGAGCAAAGTCAACAGAAACACAACAACAACTATATATTCCACATATGGAATTGTTTTCAGATGGTCACACCATGGACCCTTTAGCTATTTTATTTACAATTTTAGGACCCCTTTAGGTATAACAAAATATATTTAAAAAATATTTGGTAAAATATTGAATTCGGCCTTTACTTCTATAGCCCATAGAAACCATTGAATAACACATTCATAAGTGGCAAAACATTTAGACAAAGGATGAGGAACGATATCAACACCCATACATACTGCATGATGAGAGACTCTGTGTCAACAAGCTCCCACAGTCTCACTGCAGAATCCGATGTTAGTCCATCACATTTCCATGGTTAAGTTAAGGGTTAAGCTTTGGGATAGGGTGAAAACAAAAATGAGTGCGTAGCACTGGGATTAAACACGAGACCCTTAGAGCCAGTGTTCGCGGAGTAGATAGTGGATGATTTTTAAGCCATCTCACGATTGAAGCTAGTGGATGATTTTTAAGTAATCTCCTGACGTCTTCGGACGTTGAATTTCACCTTGGATCTTGAGCGACCTGGCTGCTCTGTACACACACACTCCTGATGACTCACCCACCCCATGCCAGACAGCCAGAGTTTGGGGATTGACCTGAATCTCAATTTGGGGGAAAAGAGGAACTAAGAGGAGAATGAATCTCAATTTGAGGGGGAAAGAGGAATTAAGAGGGAGGTGAAGACATCCCATACACTGTCTCTAAAATTACAGACATCATTTCACCCAATTACATTGAGGGATGATGCTCCAGGCATCTGCAACTCCCACTGCCTCTCTCCCACTGCCTCTCTCTCACTGTCTCTCTTCCCGTCTATCTCTTCCCGTCTATCTCTTCCCGTCTATCTCTTCCCGTCTATCTCTTCCCGTCTATCTCTTCCCGTCTATCTCTCCCCGTCTATCTCTTCCCGTCTATCTCTCCCTGTCTATCTCTCCCCGTCTATCTCTCCCCGTCTCTCTCTCCCCGTCTATCTCTCCCCGTCTATCTCTCCCCGTCTATCTCTCCCCGTCTATCTCGTCCCGTCTATCACTCCCCGTCTATCTCTCCCCGTCTATCTCTCCCCGTCTATCTCTCCCCGTCTCTCTCTCCCCGTCTCTCTCTCCCCGTCTCTCTCTCCCCGTCTCTCTCTCCCCGTCTCTAGGCATCTGCAAGGGATCACTCTCCGTCTCTCTCTAATCTATCTCTCTCTATCTTCTCCCCTCCTTTGTCTCTTTCTTTCTCTCGCTGTATCTCTCTTTCTCTCACACATGCACACACACACACACACACGTTTGTTTTACTATCCTTGTGGGGACCAAACAATTGATTCCCATAAAAAAATTATCATATCACCTAACCTAACTCCTAACCTTAACCCTTAACCTAAACCTAACCCCAAAGCCTAAAATAGGCATTTTCCTTGTGGGGACCGGCGAAATGTCCCCACATGTCCATATGTTCAATGTGTTGCTATTCATATGAGGACTTCTGGTCCCCACAAGGATAGTAAAACCAAACACACATAGAAAGAGTCATCCCCATTACAGTTTGGGTTCCAGTGTGGCTGTCTATCATTCACACTGTCAGCTGTGCATTTTGACACGTTATCTAACAGGGATGATTTCAAATCCACCCACTCCTTCTAAAATGAACCCTCGAAAAGCATACACACACACACACACACACACACACACACACACACACACACACACACACACACACACACACACACGTAATAGCATACATTTTCTCTAGGAGACAGGTGTGCTATCTCATCCCAGTGGCGGTGGGACAGCAGATGATGGTTCTAACTTCCCTCCAGACATTCAGACAGGATTCCTTTGTCCTGTCTGACTCAGACTCTCAAAATAATAGAATCAAATACAGCATAGTGTAAACAAACACACATATAATAGAAATAAATAGAATAGAATATACTGTTGCCTACAAAAATGAATACATATAATTCATTCTACATATCCAAAAGCCATTTTCAGTGTTTTTCAGCACCGTGTGGACGATATGAAGAATAAATATTCCTCACTATAATCTTACTTGACCTTTCAAGTTGTTTATTAGTATGTACAGGATACACATGGTATACACCGTCCAACGAAATGCTTACTTGCAGGTTGCTTCTCAACAATGCAACAACAGTAACAAATAATAAAATATAGGACTCCAAACATAAAGTAAATGTCTCAGTAGAATAGAATAAACATTTTAGCATAAGTATAATACAGGAAGGCACAAATGATAGTACAATATTTACATGAGTTCTGGGGAAGGAGGGGTTTGGGGGGAAGTGTTTAAATTGTGCAGTATAAGCAACAGTAAATAAGAGTCTGGTAGCAGCAGTAGTGTGTGTAGCATGAAGATATGTGTGGCCCTGGAAGACTGGAAAGTGTTTGGCTCCCAAGGCTCATTTATAATGAGTTCCAATCAACCCTGAGAGAAAACACTTTCTGCAGGAAATCAATTCAATGAAATAAACCAATTCCTTGTTGTTACTGCCAGCAAATAATTATTTTGAGTCTTAAAAAAGCAGCTTCTGTTAAGCCAAGTATTATTTAAATGAAAACAGAGCAAACCGCTGCTCTCTCTCTCTCTCCCTCTCTCTCTCTCTCTCTCTCTCTCTCTCTCTCTCTCTCTCTCTCTCTCTCTCTCTCTCTCTCTCTCTGTCTCCCTCTCTCTCTCTCTCTCTCTCTCTCTCTCTCTCTCTCTCTCTCTCTCTCTCTCTGTCTCCCTCTCTCTCTCTCTCTCTGTCTCTCTCTCTCTCTCTCTGTCTCCCTCTCTCTCTCTCTCTCTCTCTCTCTCTCTCTCTCTCTCTCTCTCTCTCTCTCTCTCTCTCTCTCTCTCTCTCTCTCTCTCTGTCTCTCTGTCTCTCTCTCTCTCTCTCTCTCTCTCTCTCTCTCTCTCTGTCTCTGTCTCTGTCTCTGTCTCTCTCTCTCTCTCTCTTTCTCTCTCTCTCTCTCTCAATTTAAGGGGCTTTATTGGCATAGGAAACATATGTTTACATTGTGAAAGCAAAATTGATAATAAACTGTCTCTCTGTTTCTCTCTGTCTCTCTCTATCTTTATACTATGAGAAATCATTGTAAAATAAATATGAATGCACTATTATCGATGGTTAGAAGTGTTTGATTGTTCCTGTTACAGGGTAGAGTTATTTGATAAACGGATAGATAGAAAACCTGGAGATGATCATCATTACTGTTGTCTAAGTGAAACACATGGTTGGGTTCAATTCTTTCCACTTGGTCGATTCAGGAGACAGTTTGAAATATAACAAATTGAAAATGGGCCATCCTTTTCAATCGAGTCCCTGAATTGATTGAGTTGAAATGAAATTGATCGACAACCCTGCAGTGAAGACGCTGCACTAGACCCATTTTCAAAAAGCACCCTAGAGCAGGAGAGGTGATCTAGCATCAGTTCCCGCCTGTCCATAGAAATCCTTTTAGTCATGAACCAAATAGCAAAACTGGTCCTCTATCAGCAATCCAACTCCAAGACGCCCTGACCACAATGACCTCAGCAGCTAGCTGCGACCACAATGACCTCAGCAGCTAGCTGTGACCACAATGACTTCAGCAGCTAGCTGTGACCACAATGACCTCAGCAGCTAGCTGTGACCACAATGACCTCAGCAGCTAGCTGTGACCACAATGACTTCAGCAGCTAGCTGTGACCACAATGACCTCAGCAGCTAGCTGTGACCACAATGACCTCAGCAGCTAGCTGTGACCACAAGGACCTCAGCAGCTAGCTGTGACCACAATGACCTCAGCAGCTAGCTGTGACCACAATGACCTCAGCAGCTAGCTGTGACCACACTGTTACAACTCTACAATGACCTCAGCAACAGGTGGTGACCACACGGTTACATCTCAACAACGACCTCAGCAGCAGGTGTGGGAGCAAGCTGTACATATAGGGACAAACATAATACTGTACCACAAGAGGATGATACACTTAGAGTGCATTTGCCATTCTGGTAAAATGCATTGTCTATTGTATAGGACAGGAAACCAAAGTAAGGCCATGAGAGCATAGGACAGCTGGACATACCAAGGTCAGAGGAACATACAAAGGAGGGGGTCAGCCAAATGACCAACGGATGGACTATAGACATAGGGCATATATTTTTAGGACATGAAACGAAGAGACACATAGTCTACTAGCCCTAATAAGGACAGACATACCAAAGAACACACCAAGCTAAAACATAAGGGGCCCATAGGATAAGATGGGCATGTATTATTTTTGGGACATGAAGAGGTCCTGTCACCATTATAACTTAACTGAAAGCAGATATGGGCGTTATTGGGCGTGAACAAGTAGGAAGCACGGATTGAAAGATAATGGTGGCAGATGGACTGAGGGAAGTAACTTCATTTGCATGTGGGATGGACTCATATGTTGTATGTGTATAAATCCAGAGCCAGTGCTCTGGAAAAGGGTGTGTTCCGCGGACCATCTAGGCTTCTGATATGTTTGTATTAAAAGCCTATATTGAATTCACAAGTTCTTGTAAGTGTTATATTTTGTAACGATCATTCACGACACAGGCTGTGACCACACCGTTACAACTCTACAATGACCTCAGCAGCAATGACTTCAGCAGCTAGCTGTGACCACAATGACCTCAGCAGCTAGCTGTGACCACAATGACCTCAGCAGCTAGCTGTGACCACAATGACTTCAGCAGCTAGCTGTGACCACAATGACTTCAGCAGCTAGCTGTGACCACAATGACCTCAGCAGCTAGCTGTGACCACAATGACCTCAGCAGCTAGCTGTGACCACAATGACCCCAGCAGCTAGCTGTGACCACAATGACCTCAGCAGCTAGCTGTGACCACAATGACCTCAGCAGCTAGCTGTGACCACAATGACCTCAGCAGCTAGCTGTGACCACAATGACCTCAGCAACTAGCTGTGACCACAATGACCACACTGTTACAACTCAACAACGACCTCAGCAGCTTACTGTGACCACACTGTTACAACTCAACAACGACCTCAGCAGCTAGCTGTGACCACAGTGTTACAACTCAACAACGACCTCAGCAGCTAACTGTGACCACACTGTTACAACTCAACAACGACCTCAGCAGCTAGCTGTGACCACACTGTTACAACTCAACAACGACCTCAGCACCTAGCTGTGACCACACTGTTACAACTCAACAACGACCTCAGCAGCTAGCTGTGACCACACTGTTACAAGTCAACAACGACCTCAGCAGCTAGCTGTGACCACACTGTTACAAGTCAACAACGACCTCAGCAGCTAGCTGTGACCACACTGTTACAACTCAACAACGACCTCAGCAGCTAACTGTGACCACACTGTTACAATTCAACAACGACCTCAGCAGCAGGTGGTGACCACACTGTTACAACTCTACAATGACCTCAGCAGCTAGTTGTGACCACACTGTTACAACTCAACAACGACCTCAGCAGCTAACTGTGACCACACTGTTACATCTATGATTCTCTTTGATCATTGAGGTATGGAGGCAGTGATGTTCAGTGCTGCAGGCAGCTGTGTGTCTGTCTGTCTGTCTGTGTCCATCTGTGTCCGTCTGTCGCCTGTCAATCCATCCAGTGATGCTCTGAGATGTAACTAGGCCCTTGAAAGTTCCTACACTAGTCTCTCTAGTGGAAGTGGGGCAGTGTGTTACGTTGTTCAGCATCCCCCTCATCACCAATGAATTCTGATCAAAGCAATTGAGCGGGATCACAGGCACACACCCACACACAGATACACACACAGACTATCCAAACCCTGGGGGCTCTAGTCGAGCCACTTCTTTTCCTAATGTATTTGTTTGGTCATTCATATGTACAGTCTCTCTAGTGGAAGTGGGTCAATATGTTACATACACTATACACATTCATTCACTAGTTCTATCTTTGTTTCAATTATCACCCAATGATCTAAGTTAAACCCAGTATTACTATAGACAGAAGACCTTTATGGTTGAATACACTAAAACAGACATTACTCTTTGACACAGCACATTGTAAGTAGACTTCTGGTTCTTTTTAGTCCAGTTCCTGTGTCACATGAATGGGGATATTTTATCTTTACATTTTAGCAGATGCTCTTATCCAGAACCATTTTCAGGAGCAATTAAGTGTCTCAAACAAGGGCACATTACATATTTTTTTGTTGTTGCTACCTCTGGGATTCAAGCCAGCAACCTTCATTTATTGGCCCAACACACAACCACTACACTGCCACCTTTTCACCTCTGTCTCATGCTACTTAGCATTGTGTGTGTGTGTTTACATGCGTGTGTGCATTATACTAGAACAGAGACTATAGGGTTTACCTAAGGACATTGTGTCGTCTCTGTCTGGCTGTGTGAGGACAGAACGCACAGGTGTTAAACATACAGGATCTGAAACACATCTGTCTAGCATTTTCATGTGTGAGTGTCTGCCTCTGCATGTACTGTCTGGTAAGCATCAGTTGAAATATGTCTTTAAAATCTCTTAATGATCAGATCCTTTATTAAAAAATGTTGCCTAATATGAGATACCCAAATCCAACTGCCTAAATCTCAGGACCTGAAGCAGGATATGCATATTCTTTTGAAAGGAAACACTTTGAAGTTTGTGGAAATGTGAATGTAGGAGAATATAAGACATTAGATCTGGTAAAATATAATACAATCGCATTTTTTTGGTCAATCTTCTTTGAAGTGCAAGAGAAAGGCCATAGTGTATTATTCCAGCGCAGGCACAATTTAGATTTTGGCCACTAGATTGCAGTAGTGTATGTGCAACGTTTTAGACTGATCCAATGAACCATTGCATATATGTTATAAATTATGTATTAACTGCCCAAATGTTCCAAATTGGTTTATTAATGCATTTTCAAGTTCATAATTGTGCACTCTCCTCAAACAATTGCATGGTATACTTTCACTGTAATAGCTACTGTAAATTGGACAGTGCAGTTAGATTAACAAGAATTTAAGCTTTCTGCCCATATCAGATAACTCTTTGTCCTGTGATTTTTTTGTTTTGTTACTTACAACCTCATGCTAGTGACATTAGCCTACGTTAGACAGAACATAACAGGATCTGTATCAACCTGATAATGACCTCTAGTGGGGGGACATAGCATGACAGTACCTCTATCAATCTGATAATGACCTCTAGTGGGGGGACAGAACATATCAGGACCGATATCAATCTGATAATGACCTCTAGTGGGGGGACAGAACATAACAGGACCTCTATCAATCTGATAATAACCTCTAGTGGGGGGACATAGCATGACAGTACCTCTATCAATCTGATAATGACCTCTAGTGGGGGGACAGAACATATCAGGACCTCTATCAATCTGATAATGACCTCTAGTGGGGGGACATAGCAAGACAGTACCTCTATCAATCTGATAATGACCTCTAGTGGGGGGACAGAACATAACAGGATCTGTATCAATCTGATAATGTCCTCTAGTGGGGGGACAGAACATATCAGGACCTCTATCAATCTGATAATGACCTCTAGTGGGGGGACAGAACATAACAGGACCTCTATCAATCTGATAATGACCTCTAGTGGGGGGACAGAACATAACAGGACCTCTGTCAACTTCATAGTGACCTCTAGTGAGGGGACAGAACATAACAGGACCTCTGTCAACTTCATAGTGACCTCTAATGAGGGGACAGAACATAACAGGACCTCTATCAATCTGATAATGACCTCTAGTGAGGGGACAGAACATAACAGGACCTCTGTCAACTTCATAGTGACCTCTAGTGAGGGGACAGAACATAACAGGACCTCTATCAACTTCATAGTGACCTCTAGTCAATCAATCAATCAAATTTATTTTATATAGCCCTTCGTACATCAGCTGATATCTCAAAGTGCTGTACAGAAACCCAGCCTAAAACCCCAAACAGCAAGCAATGCAGGTGAAGAAGCACTCTAGTGAGGGGACATAACATAACAGGACCTCTATCAACTTCATAGTGACCTCTAGTGAGGGGACAGAACATAACAGGACCTCTATCAATCTGATAATGACCTCTAGTGAGGGGACAGAACATAACAGGACCTCTATCAACTTCATAGTGACCTCTAGTGGGGGGACAGAACATGACAGTACCTCTATCAATCTCATAGTGACCTCTAGTGAGGGGACATAGCATGACAGCCAGAAAGTTACATCTTAAATAACGTTGTGAATTGCAGAGTTGGCCTTGCTCATGCCTCTTTCTTCTTTATAACTTCTCTGGTGTGGTTATCATGTGAGGTGGGACGTAAGGGAAACTATTTATATTCTACATGTTCCCCCTTTAGGTTTCACAGATGAAGAATAGTAAGAAAAAGTCACGTTTGAGATGTTCGTGTAAGAGTTTCAGTCATGTGGGAAAGAGAAGGGAAGTCTGGGTCCCAAATAGAACCCTATTCATATAGTGTAGCACTTTTGACCAGAACCCTATGGCCCCTGGTCAAGCGTAGTGCACTAGGGTGCCATTTGGGACGAATCAAAAAAAAAAAGAAGCTATTTCTTCCCAGGTTCTTTCTCCGGTCTTCACAAAGAGTCTTTGTAGCAGGGCAGGATTAGACCGCTGTATTCAGTTTCACACACATCAGAGGGGTTTCAGCGTCAGGCAGCGGTGACAGGTCCAAATTGAGAAAGTAAATAAACACCAGTCAAAGATGTCTTGAGTTCCACAGTTCTCTGGTGATAATGACCCCAGCAGCAGCCAGAGACCTGGGAAACCCACCTTGCCTGTGTGTGTGTGTGTGTGTGTGTGTGTGTGTGTGTGTGTGTGTGTGTGTGTGTGTGTGTGTGTGTGTGTGTGTGTGTGTCCAGAGCAACAGGTTAGAAGAACAACAAAGAGCCTGTTTTATTATTCAGACGTGGTTCACACAGTCTGACATTGTATGGTCAGGGTCAAGGGTCAAGTGTCTGAGCAGGGGCAGAGGGCTGGTAGAGTGGGGGTGATGGGTTACAAAAGGGGAGTCAGTCATAGCGGAAGTGAGGAGGGGGTGTAGACAATGCCAATGTCTGTTGGGAAGTGACGGGAGGTGGGAGGTGATTCTCTCCCCTGGTTATGGTAAAGGGTTGGAGGCAGGTAGGGAGGGGGAGTGAGGGAGGGACGCAGGGAGTAAGGAAGGGAGGGAGGGATGCAGGGAGTAAGGAAGGGGGGGGGGTTCCTGGGGGTTTTCTACAGGGGTCAAAGGTGACTGGGGAAGTGGAGTGTGGGGAAACCTCTTTCTCTTCTCCTTATGTTCTCCCCTCTCTCTGTCACAGTGTAAAGGACCATGCCAGTCAGGACTACACAGGTTCTCTGTGTCACGGGGCGTCCAATGAGTGGGCTTCAAACACATGACAGAACATGAGAATGTAAATGTGTATTTGTTGTTCCTGAGAGCAAAATAATGAAATGCAGATAGATTGTTTTTGCAAATCAGGAGATTACGATGTGTCAGCAAGTTTTATTTACAAGGCATTTCCAGTACATTGCAGTTAATCGACTAGAGGGCAAGAGCATGCGTTTCAACAACTCTTCATGTGAAAGTCTTTGGCTGTTTGCAGAAATGTATATGTGAACGTATTCCTCTTGGAGGTTGTGTTGCAGCTGAGCACACTTTCAAAACAACTGTAGGGAAGACTGTAGCAGTCATGAGATAACAATTCATCTCCACTATAAAGAGAGTTTCCCCTTGAGGTTGGAGTCAAAGCTTTCCTGTTCAGAAACGTAGTAACTATTGGATATAATGAAAGGTGTTTATATGGGACATAGAGAGGAACAGAGGTGCTAAATCAGCTAAAAACACTCCTGTGTTTCTTTCAACAACAAAACATATGTTCAAAGATCTTTCTCTTTCATCTGAGCTTCCCTCCAAAAATTGCATTCTCTGCAAAAACCAAAACAATTCTGCTCAAAATGGATAATATTCACCGTTTTCTTTTAGGCATGATTAACACGATTAACCACACCGTCAACAGACGGTTGAGACTTTACCCGTGGGCCTAATTTGCTAAGACAGTCCTCTAAAAACTGAAACCCTCTGCTAGGACATGATACGTTTGGGCTCAGGGATTTACTTTAATCCCTAATGTTGGAACAGAAGGCTTTGGTTGCTGGCACGCACACTTACAGCAACTTAATCAGCATGAGTCTGCTGCTCACATGCCTATCAATCAATCAAATGTATATATAAAACCTGTTTTTACATCAGCAGATGTCACAAGGTGCTACTACAGAAACCCAGCCTAAAACCACAAACAGCAAGTAATGCAGATGTAGAAGCACATTCCTATTTTCTTGTCTTCTATCCCTAACATCTCCCGCAACATGATCTGATTCCCCAATGTAGAGAGAGAGAGAGAGAGAGAGAGAGAGGGGTAGAGAGACCAATAAGCATCATAAGAGAAAAGGAGGAGAGAGAGAGAGAGAGAGAGAGAGAGAGAGAGAGGGAAATAACACCAGCCATGTGTTTTCGGGGTCTTTTGTACCATTTGATCCCTGAGACAGAAATAAAGAGAATGGTTTGTCTGATGACTGACTGCACAGTGCATCTGCAGGAGGGACATTGAGGAGGAGGGGAAACCAGTTTTGGTTTCTGTGTTTTGGGTTTTCTGCTGACTGGCAGGAGAGGAGAGGGAGCCGAGGGGGAGAGGAGAGGAGAATTAGAGCATGTATCAGCTACATACACGAGTGCAGAACCTGAGCTGGTGGACCTAAAAATTAACATAGAGGTCTCAAACCAACCCAACAGGAAAAACCAGTAACATCACCTCTCTCTTTCTCTCTGCAGAACGCTCTAAAATAACCTGCTCTAGTTGCGACTTTAGCAAAGTTCAGCTAGAGTTCACTGGCGCTCCTCTCCCTTTCCAATAGGGTGAGCCTTTCATGTCTATGCTGGCTAACTGTCTCGACTGCAACAGCAGCAGCAGCAAATGCAGTCTGTTTGAAGCTGCCACCCAATTTATAGTAGTAGGCTCCATAACAAGCTCAACTTCTTCAGGATCGGTGGGTCCCCCATGGGACAGTTGAGCTAATGTAGGCTAATACAATTAGGATGAGGTTGTAAGTAACAATAATATTTCCCAGGCCATAGACATAACTGATATTGGCAGAAAGCTTAAAAGGTAATTATCAAACAAACAGCATGCAGCAACAGAATGTCTTTAACTAGCTGTGTGAACATGTAGTAGGGATAAGCACTGTATGCTCCCTCTAATTCTCTCTCTCTTTTTTTCTCTCTCTCTCTTTCTCTCTCTCTTCTCTCAGAGGACCTGAGCCCTAGGACCATGCCTCAGGACTACCTGGCCTGATGAATCCTTGCTGTCCAGTTTCAACTGTTCTGCCTGCGGCTATTGAACCCTGACCTGTTCACTGGATGTGCTACCTTGTCCCGGACCTGCTGTTTTGGACTCTCTCTCTGCCACACCTGCTGTCTCAAACTCTGAATGATTGGCTATGAAAAGCCAACTGACATTTACTCCTGAGGTGCTGACCTGTTGCACCTTCTACAACCACTGTGATTATTAGTATCAGACCCTGCTGGTCATCTATGAACATTTGAACATCTTGGCCATGTTCTGTTATAATCTACACCTGGCACTGCCAGAAAAGGATCGGCCACACTTCAGAGCCTGGTTCCTCTCTAGGTTAATTCCTAGGTTCTGGCCATTCTAGGGAGTTTTCCTAGCCACCGTGCTTCTACATCTGCAATGCTTGCTATTTGGGGTTTAGGCTGGGTTTCTGTACAGCACTTTGTGACATCAGCTGATGTAAAAAAGGACTTTATAAATAAATGTGATTGAAATTTGAATCATATCCATCAGATCTAAATGAGTCCCAAATGGCACCCTATCTCCTATGTAGTTCACTCCTTTCGCCAGGGCTTGGTCAAAAGTAGTGCACAACACAGGCCATTGGGTGCCATTTGGGACATAGTGAGTCACTCCAATACACAGAACAAGATAGAGACAAGGCTCACTTCTGCCATCTAGTGCTGATTGATTGACATGTTGGCTACTGTCTGATACCAATTGATTTAATTTATTTGATTGTTAAAGACACACTGTGGTCAAATGAAGGGTGGTTAGTTATCATGTTAAAACAGTGAATTACTTGAAGTTTGGTCTAGTGGTAGCTCTGCCTACTCTGGACCACACATACCTGCAGGCAACGGGGCCACGAATCCCACCTACTGTAGGCTTATCCAATGGCGACCCGTCATTCAGGCCAGCCCCACCTTTTTGGGTTACCTGTTTTGCATGTTATTTTAAATGCAATAAATGATGCTGAATGAACTGTTTGGCTGCCAGACAAGGCTCAGCTGATAGCCAGATGTCGCAGTGGTAAGGTGTTGGAACTGCTGTTGGGACTCTGAGGTTGGGCAGCTTTATGTAGGCCCTAACAGTTTGTGGGCAAAACAAAAAATGTTTTTTTGCCCCACCAAGATATACATGTTAAAATCGCCACGGGACCTATCTGTCTCCCTCTCTACCTTTCAACTGTCACTGTCCATAAAACAAACATATGTCAAAAAGCAACTAAATGTATACTACTGAACTGTTGGCTATTGCAAAACCGTTTAGAAAACGATGTACTGTAGGCTAGTGTCATTAAAGATTGAAAGAATTTTAGTTTTTCTATCTTTGGTTTTTCTTTTTTCAATGACAGCGGAGTGGGATGTCATTTGGTCCACATGTCTGTCTCAAAAGAACAGAAAATCTAAAGATAAGGGAGCTGTCTGAACTCTGACCAGCCTCTTCAGAAGAAGTCTAAACGGAGTGGTTATTCTCCCTGCAGTCTGTTTCTCCTCTGTTTGGTTAAGTCTCTCACATCCAATTTGTCTTCATTTCTCCAAGCTGTTGCTGCTGCAGAGCCTGACCACCTGGGGGTAGAACCAATTACAATACAGAGTTTACCATACGGCTGGCTAGTGAGCCTCTCTGGGGAGGGGGGGGGGGGGATGCTGATTGAAACTGAGGGGGAATGTTCATTACTGTAACTGCATGTTTATTAGTCCACTATATTATGACCCATCAAGGACAAATACAGCATACACCCTATACACAATATACACGCAACATTCAACAATTTCAACGATTTTACTTAGTTACAATTCATATAAAGAAATCAGTCAATTTAAATTAATTAATTCCCCAGTGGGTGGGCCTATGCCCTCCCAGGCCCACCCATGGCTGCGCCCCTGCCCAGTCAATCAGAATTAGTTTTTCCCCACCAAAGGGCTTTATTACAGACAGAAATACTCCTCAGTTTCATCAGCTGTCTGGATGGCTGGTCTCAGATCCTGCAGGTGAAGAAGCCGGATATGGAGATTCTAGGCTAGTTGGATGTACTGTTTGCTGTGCCAAACTCCAATGACATTGGAGGCAGCTTATGGTACAGAAATTGTACACTTCCTCAAAACTTATGTGACACATTTTAGAGTGGCCTTTAATTGTCCCCAGCACAAGGTGCACCTGTGTAGTGATCATGCAGTTTAATCAGCTTCTTGATTTGCCACACCTGTCAAGTGGATGGATTATCTTGGCAAAGGAGAAATGCTCACAAACAGGGATGTAAACACATTTGTGCACAGAAATAATCTTTCTGTCCATATGGAACATTTCTAGGATCAATACTTTACATGTTGCGTTTGTATTTTTGCTCATAACGGGCTGAAACATAGCGGGCTGAAAAGAGGCCATACATAATATCATCCTGTTTGGAGGGTGAGGCTGCAGACATGGATTTTGTGCCTGGAAATTAAAGAATGAGCCAATGGTTTAATGAAAGGCATCCGTTGACGACTGATGCCAAACAGAGATGATTGTCCGACAAAACAATGGGCAGGTTTTTGTGCATATGCTACTCGTCCAAAAATAGTTCATTTTACTTGAGTTCTAAAAAACGTGCAATGATGAATGCTTTTCGTTTTCATGTCTCTCAGTGCACCTAGTCACCGCTGACTACTGGTAAGGTTCACAAACTGCAAATATATATCAATCCACTAGGAGGTGCCATCAGGCTGTTTACGAATCCAGCCATTGGCCGTGTACAGCTTCCAGAGGACTCAACTGCCACGCAAGACAGAAAACCCTGAGTAATTCTAAAGCTAAGCAGCTTCAGTTAGCTTCACGTTCCAACTCAGGCTACATTTGTGGCGAAATCAAAATGAAAGAAAAGTGTATCTTGTAAATTCAGCAGCCTTTGTATTATGTGTCGTTAATGACGTAATTAATGTTTTACTTTGCGTGAAGTTTTATAGGCATTCTGTCATTACTAAATATGTAATGTGATAGGTATTTCATTATTACTATATTTTAACACAAAAAGACATTAGATTAATCAAATATTTAATCAGTCGTCTTTCTCAAATGAAAGGGATGATGACACAATTTTTGCGAGAGAGAGAATCTGATTAATCGGTCCTCAACTCGCGACTCAGACGCTTCATTCAGGTATAAATTGAGTTCGACCTAGATTAGCCTGCAGGTTAGTTCTGAAGGATTCGTTACCATAGAAATGTACCTGGCTAAAAGGGGAGCCACTTTCGTGTCCCGAGTTGAACTCAGAGTTGACCGAAGTTACTTCGTTACCTCCTCAAACCAGATTCATAGAACAGGGCTCTGGTGAGCTGTCTGTAATATTAGTTTAGACTCGACTTGCTGAGCTAGGACACCATTATCAGAGCAGATGAAATGTAATACCAGTAGTAATGACAGCCGCTATAGTCTGACAGCTTCGTTTTAATGGTTAATTGATTTATACCCTTTGCAGACAGCCATACGCACAGCAGAATTATCCCCAACACATTTTATTTATTAGCTTTTATGACCTAGTGGTGTTTTCACAAAAACATTTGCTCAATTAAACGATAATATGGCTCATTCGGCAGCTGCAAATTTATTCAAATTGAGGAATGCATTAAGGGGGAGATATAAAGTGTACTTTATGTAAATTACACTTGTGTTTAAAATAATATTTTGAAATGTTTCCCTTGATAGTTAAGGCTTTTAAAGTAAATCTTATGGTAATTACCATAACATTGTGGTTGCTGTATGGCGTATTTTTTGGTATAGTTAGTTGTAGGCCTATTTCTTTCACATGACATTTGTTTCAGATTCCAACTGAGGGAATTCAATTGATTTAAGCATGAGTAGTTTTATTCCCAATACTACTATGTTTTTCATATGAGAATTTGCCTCCCACCCCTCTCTTATATCTAACAAATTACACTTCTTCCACAGACAAAAACCAGGCACACACATTTTAATCAGAAAATTCAGCTGTTCTAGTTTATTTATCTGATATGGTTTAACATAGGCCAATAAAGACATTTCAATCTTGAATCCATCTGATGAAACAGACAAGCCGTATCGAATCAAAATGACATGTTATTTGTCACATGCACCGAATAGAACTGGTGTAGACTTTACCGTGAAATGCTTTTACTGATGAGCCCTTCCCAGCGATGCAGTGTTTAAAGATAATACAATAGTAACGAGGAATATAATAAAATACACAAGAGTGGAGCTATAGTACCAGTACCAGATCAATTTGCAAAGATATGAGGTATTTGTGGTAGATATGTGCAGTGCCTTCAGCAGTGGCGATTTTAGCATGTAAATGTTGTTGGGGCAAAACAATTAAAATGTGGGATGCATGCCAGCTAAGCCACAACACAATAGATTAATTGCACTATACCACTGTTACATCTGGCTATCAGCTGAGCCTTGTCTGGCAGCGAAACAGTTCATTCAGCCTCATTTACTGCTTAAAAAATGCTGATATGGCTGATTTGCTTAAACAAATGTGGTTTCTACTGACAATTGAGATGTACAAACTATGGGGACAACAAGCGGAAACGAGACAATCCGTAATAGTGATTAAGACATTAATAATGAGCGGGCTAGGATGAACGTAGTCAATATAACTATTTGTTCGGCACTTTTGAAATGTACAGCGACAGAATTCAGAACATGGGCCGTTCTTATGATAAATAAAGGGGGCATCTAAGCAGACAATGAAAGCTCTTACAATATTTGATGATTACAGTTCAACAAAAACAGGTTATTGAGGCTACATGTGCACCACCAAGTCAGAACAGTAGGTGAAAATAGACCAAATTATTAGGGTGAGGCACATGGGCTGCTAACAGCTAACTACACAACATACACTTAGTATTACTTTCTTAGCTACAGTATACATATCCCCTGGCATATTACATCATTTATGCAGCAGCATACAATAAATTGTTTGACTCACCTTGTTGTGCTGTGTTCACTTGAACAGGAAGGTGGCGCGGGCTGGCCTTCGTGGGAAAATATTGTCTTCAAACTTTGTCATCAAAGTCTGGCATTCTCTGGATTTATGGTGCTTTCAAGACAACTGGGAACTAAACAACAAAGGTTGAATCATGATGACGTCAGTGATCTTCAGGTCGTAGCTTTAGAAAGAAGCCCGAGTTCCCAATTTACAATTCCGAGTTGGATGAAAGTTCAAAACGTATTTTCCCAGTCAGAGCTTGTTTTTCAAGAGTTCCCAGTTGTCTTGAACTCACTAAAGTCAGATGTTGCAGTTCCGAGGAAACAGTTGTTTTGAGCACGGCACAAATCATGCTTTTTTGACAGCATGGCCAATGTTGAATGTTTATCATTTGAAACTACGAAAAGAGACCCTTAATCTTAGACTTGGGACCACACAGCCACAGCCACTCTACTGAATAGCAGGCTAAGGATTGCTTTGCAATGCTTGCAGTTAGCCACGGATTCCTTCCAAACCAGTCATTGTTGAATTTGCGATTTCCAACTATTTGTTTAATGTTTTTGTCAATGGCCGATGAGCACCGATACGTTTTATCTTTCATTTCTCATCATTATTTATCTTCATACGACAAGGATTAAAAAGGATTTGCCAGTAGATTGTCGACTTGATTCATGATGATGTCTACTAGCTAAGATTTTGAAAGTATGATGTTGACATGACCAGTCCAATCAAAGCTACTGTAGATATAACATGATTTGACGTCATTTTATCTGTGGCCAATGACCTTCAAATCAAATGTTTATTTGTCACACATACACATGGTTAGCAGATGTTAATGCGAGTGTAGCGAAATGCTTGAGCCTTCTTGGAGCCTTCTTAGATGGGCACTTCTAACGTAGTGTCCCCATGAGTGACAGAACACTGAGCCAATCACGGCGCAACACTCCATTTTTCCTGCTTGCTTGCCCCGCCATCACAGAAAGCACTGAGCTAGGCTGAAACACCTGCATTTATTCTCACCCATCTACACACAATACCCCGTAAAGACAAAGGGAAAACATGTTTTTATAATTCTTTGCAAATGTATTGAAAATGAAATACAGAAATACCTCATTTATTTAAGCATTCACACCCCTGAGTCAATTAGAATCACCTTTTTCAGCATTTATACAGCTGTGAGTCTTTCTAGGTACACTATCGTTCAAAAGTTTGGGGTCACTTAGAAATGTCATTAAAATAACATCAAATTGATCAGGAAAAAAACGGTACTTGTTTACAAGCAGGCCGGGTCCTTGCCCTTCTGCTGCCCTAGGAAAGACCAAAAAATGCTGCCACCGCAAAACTAGAACAGTCCCAATAAGCAAAATAACGTTGAAAAGACGTGTAAAATACTAATTTATAGACGTCTGTGTTTGGGCCAAATCAAGGAGACATAGACGTCTATGATTGTTTCAGGTTTTGTACGGACCGGACCAAAATCCAATGTCCGTGGATGTGCAAGTCAAGGCCGGTCCGGACTGGATGCAAAAATAAGACATCCAAAGGGCATCGCTGTCGGTCCATGCTAACCGAGGTCTAGCCTACAGTGTTGCCTGAAATTGAATGTTATGAATGCCTATCTATGTGTTTAGCCTACAGTTTTGTAAAACACCAAAAAAAAGACGTTGGGTCTGGACCGGACCAAAACAAGACGTCCGAAAGACGTTGGCTCATGCTTACTGAGGTGTAGCCTACCATGTCAGCCACAATGGAATTTTCTGAATGCCCATCCATGTTGTGGGCCCACCATTTGTAAAACTGGCTGTTGCATTGGCTTTATTAGTTTCCTGAGTGTATCAAGATTGGTCCACCACCCAAAGGACATCCAGCCAACCTGACACAATATTGGAGTCAACATGGGCCAGCATCCCTGTGGAACGCTTTCGACATCTTGTAGAGTCCATGCCCCGATGAATTGAGGCTGTTCTGAGGGGATGAGGGGGTGCAACTCAATATTAAGGTGTTCCTAATGTTTTGTACACTCAGTTTATGTAATAATAGTACAAACTTTCTGTACGAAAAAAAGTTCAGATAAACACACTCACTCACTATATAGCACAGTTGGGTTGGAACTCGTAAGATGTCGCCCTTCTCCATCGGCACAATCATCAGTGGCAGACTCAAAGTTTATGCACTATTATAAATAACCATAGATGTATTTTATTAGCATATAATTGATTGTGGATCAGGCCTGTGGATGTCTCATATTCATTAGCAATTGATTGTTCAAAGGCTACAGGGATTCAGCATGTCATTCAAAACAAGAAGTGCAGTTGCAAAATGATTTGTTCTATCAAGGCTATTCATGCAGAGGAGAGAGAACGTATAGGCCCTGTAGATGTTTCTGCTGGCGTAGGAGATTCAAATCTTCATTACCTTTCAGCCTCCTCTCCGTTGCATAGATGTTCCAGCGAAACACGCGCTCAGGCATTGCTTTCCCGCGCTGTGAATCATGGCCGGCAGATTTAGCACTATTGGCGGGAAGTTCCAGCGAGAAGAAGTCATGACTAAGGTATTTCCGATGTCATTAAAATAGAGAGGAAAGAACTGCCTGACTAGGAAAACACTGTAGACAGGGACTAGTTTAAATCCTGAATTATGTTATTTTCATATCTCAAGTGTATCCTTGCCTTTTTCATGTAGCCTAGCCACCTCTTATCAGTCTGAGCCCCCTGTAGCCTAGCCACCTCTAATCAGTGTGAGCCCTCTGTTGCCTAGCCACCCCTCATCAGTCTGAGCCCCCTGTAGCCTAGCCACCTCTAATCAGTCTGAGCCCTCTGTAGCATAGCCACCTCTAATCAGTCTGAGCCCCCTGTAGCCTAGTCACCTCTAATCAGTCTGAGCCCCTTTTAGCCAAGCCCCCTCTAATCAGTCTGAGCCCCCTGTAGCCTAGCCACCTCTAATCAGTCTGAGCCCCTTTTAGCCAAGCCACCTCTCATCAGTCTGAGCCCCCTTTAGCCAAGCCACCTCTCATCAGTCTGAGCCCCCTGTAGCCTAGCCACCTCTAATCAGTCTGAGCCCCCTGTAGCCTAGCCATCTCTAATCAGTCTGAGCCCCCTGTAGCCTAGCCATCTCTAATCAGTCTGAGCCCCCTGTTAGATTAGCCACCTCTAATCAGTCTGAGCCCCCTGTAGCCTAGCCATCTCTAATCAGTCTGAGCCCCTTGTAGCCTAGCCATCTCTAATCAGTCTGAGCCCCCTGTAGCCTAGCCACCTCTAATCTGTCTGAGCCTCCTGTAGCCTAGCCACCTCTCATCAGTCTGAGCCTCCTGTAGCCTAGCCACCTCTCATCAGTCTGAGCCTCCTGTAGCCTAGCCACCTCTAATCAGTCTGAGCCACCTGAAGCCTAGCCACCTCTCATCAGTCTGAGCCTCCTGTAGCCTAGCCACCTCTCATCAGTCTGAGCCTTCTGTAGCCTAACCACCTCTCATCAGTCTGAGCCTCCTGTAGCCTAGCCATCTCTAATCAGTCTGAGCCACCTGAAGCCTAGCCACCTCTCATCAGTCTGAGCCTCCTGTAGCCTAGCCATCTCTAATCAGTCTGAGCACCCTGTAGCCTAGCCACCTCTCATCAGTCTGAGCCTCCTGTAGCCTAGCCACCTCTAATCAGTCTGAGCCTCCTGTAGCCAAGCCACCTCTCATCAGTCTGAGCCCCCTGTAGCCTAGCCACCTCTAATCAGTCTGAGCCTCCTGTAGCCAAGCCACCTCTCATCAGTCTGAGCCCCCTGTAGCCTAGTTACCTCTAATCAGTCTGAGTCTCCTGTTGCCTAGCCACCTCTCATCAGTCTGAGCCCACTGTTGCCAAGCCTATTAGACCTAATGTAATATTGAACATTAGGCCTAAAAATGAATAAAAATGTGTTAAAGATAATAGAAGAGCATTATCCCGTGATGATCACCTGACTACTTTAGACAAGCAATCTGCAACCTTTTCTCAACATAACCTAACACAACAGCCTAGGCCCAGACATACTCCTCTCTAGGAGTGTGTTCTCTACATACCTCACAACGCCATCCCTTCCACATCACTCTGTCACCAGGGTCCTTTAGTTGCGAATCAGCTTCATTACAAAGTAGATAAAAGCTGGTATTGGATTTACGGAAGGGGACACTATCATTCAGCAGAGGGGCAGCCGCTGCTGCTTCCTTTATCATTACAACTTCATGATTCAATTTCTCCCCGCTTGATTGTCTCACAGAGTTATAGCGCTGGACCAAGTCCCGACTCGGCAAAGTGATCTCTCGGCGGAGATTACATTTTGCTTTGTGCCGCAGCTCTCTAGATGAACTGGCGGTAATGGAGGCTAAAGACTAACATGTCTGACCTTGGTCAGAGTTAGAGGTTATCCCTGTAATTATACTCTCAGTGGGAAAAGCCTTATAGGCTGTAGATCATTTGGAGCTTTGGGTTTCATGGCTTGCATCCCAAATGGCACCTTTTTCCCTTTATAGTGCAGTAATTTTGACCAGGGCACATAGGACTCTGATTAAAAGTAGTGTACTATGAAGGGAATAGGCTGCCATTTGAAACAGATAATGTTAGGCCTATTTTATTTCAAGGGGCTGTGGTCCGCTAAAGGGAGATTTACTTTTTGTTCACTTTGAGATCAGAGAACTTCAAAACCAGTTGTTATGCTCTAAGGTAGGCTATAAACTAACTACGAGGTCTGAAGCCTGCTGGTTTTCTGTTCTACCTCATAATTATTGCACCGACCTGGTGTCCCAGGTCTAAAAAACGCAGTGGAACTGGCTTCAAGGTCCAGAGTTGAGTTTGAGGGCCCTACACCCTATACCTTCTACACTAAACCTATACCCTATAATACAGGACACGCTTTAGGAGCCCAATCCATCCAGTTATGCTCTAAGGTAGGCTATACCCTATACCATGCCTATAGTGTACAGTATAACACTTAAACTAACCTAGAAACCTATACCCCAACCCTAAATGATGTGTTAAAGCCATACAAAAATAAACGTTATCAGAAACCAGTCACACACATCTAAATTCAGGCTAAAGTGTGTGTGTGTGTGTGTGTGTGTGTGTGTGTGTGTGTGTGTGTGTGTGTGTGTGTGTGTGTGTGTGTGTGTGTGTGTGTGTGTGTGTGTGTGTGTGTGTGTGTGTGTGTGTGTGTGTGTGTGTGTGTGTGTGTGTAATAAATCTAGGCTTTTTCCCCCACAGATCAATCTTGTTACATCTATCCATTTAGTTTTATCATTGTGATCCAGGGACAGTACATCAGGCTGAGGAAAATAATTGGCTCCATAAGTGTATTTTCTTGTGAATTGGATATCATGAAAGCAGCACTGTGGCATCTTTGGTGACAGAAAAGATAGAACATTTTAAATCTGTGAAATAGAATATGAGGTTCAATACCGAGCCTTTTGTAATGTGATTGTGAATGTGTTGATGTTCCAACACTACTGCTTATGTATTAGACCAAAATAGGCCTTTTATAAAGGACATCACTGGCACCACAGATGAACGCTTTCTAGAATCCGTTCCTACGCTCATCCCGTTAAACAGAGCTATAGTATTGATATTTTATGGGTGAGGATTGTCTATATCTGAAATCTGTAATGACTGTTGAGGGGCTGTTTCTCGGACACAAACCTAGTCCTGAATCAGAAAGCACCTTCAATGGAGACTCTACTTTTTAGTTCTAATCTGGGTCTGGGAAACTGCCCCATGGTCTTTTAGATTACTGCCCTTTTGATCTTGGTCATTTGGCGTGAAATAAATCACAGTGCTGTTTTGTAGAGGACTAGAGGTTTATTGTATTTAACACGATTTCATCCACGGCTCATAATCAAATATCATCCCAAAGTCATCCTGAAACTCAAAGTAGACTCCAGAGGTAAAAGTCGTTGTGTGGTGATGTCCTATTATGGAAGGTCCATAGAAGCCCCTACAGCCGGAACCTATGTCTCCAGAGACTGGCACAGTGAGATAATGTTGATAAAGCCTTTATATACGCTCCCACAAACTTCTAATTAACCTTTCATCAAATTAATGTCTCGTGAACTATCCAAACTTGTGTTCAAAGCACTGAAGCACAGCCGACAGCTCTATTCTACTAGTCACAATAGCCATTGATGCCTGAATTACTTGGGTGTGTGTGAGCTCTGGTGTGGGAGTGTGTGTGTTCATTGTAAGAGTGTGTAGGGGGAGAGACAGTACAGTGGAGGAACCCAGTGAAGCAGTACTGTGTAATTACTGTAGATAATGATGGTGCTATTCTTTGATAGCTAGTCTGTCTGAATACGAGATGAAAGCATGCACATCTCTCCTATTCAGCCCAGCCACCTTAAAGGGATAGTAAATCTACAAAGCAAGATGACCTAGTGTGGCCTGTCTGTTTTCTGGAGAGATTGCAGTCCGTACACAGCATAACCCCAATTCACACCACCCTCTTTTGGCATGCGATATCATATTGACGTCATTTTCTGGTTTTAAGATGGTTTTCTGGTCAGATAACCAGGTAAAGATGTTGTTTTTCTGTCACCCAAAATAAGTAAAAAAATACAAAATAATAATCATTTTAAAACTGGTGTAAAACCCATGGCGCTGCAAAGGGCGTTAGCCAGTCATTGCAACCATTGTGGCTTGCAGGCCTGGGTAGTCAGTGCAGTACATAATAAAATATCACTTTTGTTATTACATATTAAGGCATAGATTTAAAGAAGTCGGCCCAGGGTTTTTCACAAACTCTGTCTTAATTCAGTCATCAATACCTCACTAAAATAACTGGAAATAACTTTAAACTAAAACAACATTTTGTTCATAACATCCCTACTTCCTGGATTATGTCCCAAATGCCACCCTATATTCTAGTGCACTACTTTTGACCAGAGCCTTCTAGGACCTTGTCAAAGGTAGTGCACTATGTAGGGAATATAGTGCCATTTGGGACGCATCCCTGAACTTTTCCTCAAATGTCTTATGCAAGACCACGATCTGACAATTCAGTCTCCAGGTTTTCAGTAATTAAAACTTTTCCATCGACTCCCACTTAGACGTTCCTGTCTGATGTGCTCCATGGAGTCCACTCACAGAGAACTCAATTAAAAATGGCATAAAAATAACATGTCCCCTCTCGATTGGGCTACGATAACCTTCTGCCTTCTATTCTAAAACGACAGACTAACGATTCCACGAGCCAACTGAACATATGGTCCATTATCATATCATTGTTAACTAGCCGTGGTGTCACTTCTCAGAGAAGAGACATTTCCTTGTATTTGTGTTAAGAGGTGTGATTTGATCTGATTTGACTACACCCCAAGGCTTATGAAAGCACCTCTGTATGTGAACCGGATTAGAATTCTCTGTGTTCCTGGCAAAAGGTTCCACAGAGGTTTATTTAATGCTTAGGGTTTCATTTTAGACCTGCTTAGGAAAGACACTGAATGAAATCGAAAGAATTACAATGTACACTATATTATTTAAATGATCATATACTATGATCGGTATCCACTATCTACCAGGGTTAGATCAATTCACTTTTCAATTCAGTCAGTTCATGAAGTGAATTGATAAAGGTTTTAGATTGTATTAATTTCACTTGGGTCAAATGGATGAGCAAATTGCTATTGTAAAAAAAACACCAAGTAAACTCCCCTCCCAGTGGCCTATACTGCATTATGGGTTTGAATGAATGGAGTCACAGGCTTTACTGTTAGAAGATATTATCATTGATTCATTATTTGAGTTTGATTGGAGAAAAACACACAAACCAACCATAGTTGTGTGAGCCACAAATATACAACTCATGACAGCCATGAAGGTGTGTGTGTGTGGTGTGTGTGTGTTGCGTGGTGTGTGTGTTGCATGCACTAGCCCTTTAAGAGTTCAGTATTTCTCTGATTGGATCCGAGAAAGAGTCAGGCAGGGCTTGTGCGGCCAAGGGTCTGTCTGATGCTCCAATGAGGTACCACGACTGCAGGTTGCCCCAGCCACTCCCGTCTCTCAGCTCCAACACGCACACACACACACACGGCCCCTAGACTTCATTCAGCTTTGCCTCAATCAGTCTGCAGAGAGTCTCAGGAGAGCACAGGGGGATGTGTCAAGTCAGTGCTTTCTGAAAGTTTGAACTGAACTGCACACACACGCGGTCAAGCAAATACCACGGAGAACACACACACGCAGGGACACTCGTCATGCACATACACAGTCTGACCCTAACACACACACAGATGGATGGACAGAGCTGAACGTTTAAGCTTGCATACATATACCCACACCCAGAAACACACACGATTGCTGAATTACGGTCAGGATGAGTGGCGTGTCTGAGACTGCTGTGGTCAGTAGACCCTTGACTACCGTGAAGCGACACAAGAGTGTCAGGAAGAACTCCAGGCGGATTTACTCATCTTATCAAGACAACCAGCCAGGGTGAGTTCTACAATCTTAGAAAAAAGGTGTTACCTTGAACCTAACAGGGTTATTCCGCTGTCCCCATAGGACGACCCTTTGAAGATCCCTTTTTGGTTCCAGGTAGAACCCATTTGGATTCCATTTAGAATACTTTCCACAGAGGGCTCTACATGGAACCCAAAAGGGTTCTACCTGGAATCAAAAAGGGTTCTCCTACGGGACAGCCGATAAACCCTATTGGAACCCTTTATTCCATTTTGTACTATTCTATTCATGTTGATATTAAATTATGCTTTCCATGTGCCAAATGAATATGCATTGTGTGGACAGAGGACATTATTATTTCTCAGTTTTTGACCTCAACTCCAAAGCATCCTTTTTTATGACTTGCAAAAGTGTAATTTACATGTATACATGGAAACTGTTGTAGTATAAATGTATCCTCATCCAGGTTGTCAAACAGGTTAGTGATTGATTGACTGAATGTATTTGATAATTAAGGTAGAAGGCTCCAGCAGGAGACAACATTACATATATAATACAATATGGATGATAAAACCCAATACAGCCCAAGGGCTTGTTGCCATTCTGGTCCTCATATTATTTCTGATCTATTCATGTATTTGTCGGGGACCATGTACAACATGCCATTGCACCAGATTGAGCTAGATTGCTCATTTTCATCTGTAGTCCCTGGGCAGAAAACAATCAACATCAATACAATGCTACAATATAACACACTATTCAAATATATATACAGTACCAGGCAAAAGTTTGGATACACCTACTCATTCCTGGGTTTTTCTTTATTTTTTTACTATTTTCTACATTGAATAATAATAGTGAAGATATCAAATCTATGAATCAACACATATGGAATCATGTACTGTAGTAACCAGAAAAGTGTTAAACAAATCCAAATATATTTTATATTTGAGATTCTTCAAAGTAGCCACCCTTTGTCTTGATGACAGCTTTACACATTCTCTCAACCAGCTTCATGAGGTAGTCACCTGGAAATCATTACAATTAACAGCTGCTTTAATTTGTGGAATTTCTTTCCTTCCTAATGCGTTTGAGACAATCAGTTGTGTTGTGACAAGGTAGGGGTATTATACAGAAGATAGCCCCATTTGGTAAAAGACCAAGTCCATATTATGGCAAGAACAGCTCAAATAAGCAAAGAGAAATGACAGTCCATCAGTACTTCAAGACATGAAGGTCAGTCAATCTGGGAAATTTCTGTAATTTTCTGTTTCCTCAAGTGCAGTCACAAAAATATCAAGCTCTATGATAAACTGGCTCTCATGAGGACTGCCACAGAAAGGAAGACCCAGAGTTACCTCTGCTGCAGAGGATAAGTTCATTAGAGTTACCAGCCTCAGATTGCAGCCCAAAAAAATGCTTCACGGAGTTCAAGTAACAGACACATCTCAACATCAACTGTTCAGAGGAGACTGTGTTCTGTGTTAATCAGGCCTTCATGGTTGAATTGCTGCAAAGAAGCATCTACTAAAGGACACCCAATAAGAAGAAGATACTTGCTTTGGCCAAGAAACACGAGCAATGTTCATTAGACCGGTGGAAATCTGTCCTTTGGTCTGTGGGGTCCAAATTGGAAATGTGGGTTCAAATCGCCGTCTTTGTGAGACTCAGAGTAGGTGAACGGATGATCTCTGCATGTGTATTGGATGGAGGAGGAGGTGTGATGGTGTGGGGGTGCTTTGCTGGTGACACTGTCTGATTTATTTAGAATTCAAGTCACACTTAACCAGCATGTTTACCACAGCATTATGCAGCAATACGCCATCCCATCTGTTTTATGCTTAGTGGGACTGTCATTTTTTTTTCAACAGGATAATGACCAAAAAAATACCTCCAGACTGTGTAAGGGCTATTTGACCAAGAAGGAGAGCGATGGAGTGCTGCATCAGGTGACCTGGCCTCCACAATCACCTGATCTCAAACCAATTGAGATGGTTTGGGATTAGTTGGACCTCAGAGTGAAGGAAAAGCAGCCAACAAGTGCTCAGCATATGTGGGAACTCCTTCAAGACTGTTTGAAAAGCGTTCCTCATGAAACTGGTTGAGAAAATGACTAAAGTATGTGCAAAGCTGTCATCAAGGCAAAGGGTGGCTACTTTGAAGAATCTAAAATATGAAATAGGAAATATATTTTGATTTGTTTAACACTTTTTTTGGTTACTACATGATATGTGTTATTTCATAGTTTTGATGTTTTCACTATTAATCTACAACATAGAACATAGTAAAAATAAAGAAACAACCTAGAATGAGTTTTGACTGGTACTGTACATACATACAACAATAGACATTCTAGTTATAATATTACAAAAGAGTATGTCCCTTTTTCCTACACATGTCCACATGGCTGGTTTGCCTTTAGCCACTTCTCCAGGTTTGTCTTGAAGCTAGCAGAAGTACTGCACTCTGTCACACTGGTTGGCAGGGGGTTCCATAATCCAGACGCTCCGACTGAGGAAGTTGTCTGGACAAATGTAGTGGATCTAAACTGAGCTGAGCAGTCTCCTCTGGTTGAAGCTCTTGTCCTCCTGGTATTGTCTTTGCAATATGCAACAAAGAGGAGGTGGGGCAAGGTCATGAGTGATCTTAATCATCAGAGGCATAAGAACTTGTCAAATCTCAGTAGGTTATATTTCTTAATGATATTGCAGTGGTCATTTTTTCCCTAGCACTTTCAGAGTTTGTTTTTAGAGCTTTTGAAGTGTTTTCATTGATGTGATATTATCTTGTGACCAGGTTGTGACCAGTGGTCAGGGCCGTTTTCTTTGTTCATGAACGTGGCCTTATTTCTCTTACAGCATATTGGATGACTCTCATTCATATTCCATTCACCCAGTTAAATGTAACAGCGATAGGTTTAGGCTACTACATGATACTCGAATTTTCCCTATGCCCATCATGTGGTTGCTACAACCTAGCCTATGAATGAAAGTTTACAACGTAGGTGCACACAGGTCGAGAGACACATTTAAGGTGACTGGTGAGAGTCTAGTGACATCACAAGATGGGAAACGGAACCATGTTTCCGTAATCCAACCAGTTGAAAATATGCTTTGGGATTTAATGAATATGATGTCAGTTCAGTTGGCGTCTGAGACATGATTACTGATGATAGGACGACATAAACTGTTGGAAAATCTACACATTCTAGTTATCAGATTCACATGGAATTGTTGTGCAATTTAAATGTTTAAATATGAAACTATTTGTGAAAAGGTCAAATGTAATTTTTTGCTTCTTAATGAAAGAACGGTTTGTCAGAAGAACACCCTTCTGCTCACTCAGAGGCCCCGCCGAAGTGAACAGACATGGGTTGTAAACTATGAAACACGGCTCTCTCCCCCAATCCCATATAACCCCCTGGACGAAAATGTAACTTCCTGTTCCAAGGACGTGCGGACTGGCAGTCCCCCCGTTGAAAGGACAAAGACCACCTACAGAACGAAGCCAACATCAGCAAGAACCTAACGCAATTGGCATCGAATTTCAATGTGAAGGTGACGACCTACACCCTGGAAGGATGAATTTCGACTATACCAGCCAGAATATAGCATGAGCTTAAAAGTATGGCAACTTGGTGTGAACTTTGAACTCTTATTCACTCCAGAGGTGATACCTCCTAGGCTTTGAGTTAGCAGCAGCCGCTGTAAATGTGGGCTAGGAAAGGACGGATGATGTATCCAATCTAACACACACAACAATACCACAAAGTAACCGTTCTACCACCAGACATGCTTCAAAGGACAACCTGGCCTACCATCTACGACCAACCTACCGAAGCGCAGCTCAGAGTAAATATTAATTGAATTTACCTTTTTCAAATGGGCGGTAATTTAGAATGCATAAGATACTGTATTTACGATAGCATAGCGTCTCCCTTTGTTACTCAGTCTTCCCGCTCTTTCATTCAAATCCAACCCCCTCTCTTTGTGTAACCAGCTGTCTTATCTGTTCCGTCCACCAGGGACGTTTTCTTTATGACATAATTTGTAATCAATGTATGATCCATTCTGTGTAGATGTAATTCTGTGTGATTATTTAAGTATTTAGTCAATAAATAATTAAACCAAATTTTGTATTGCTGATTCGACATTTTAGCCAGGGTTTTTGAAGATAACCAAGAATTTATAACTTTCAGATGAGACTGAATAAAGTGATGATTAAATATTGACTGCTATTGATGTAAAAGATTACTGACAGCATGTCAGTTCGTGCTGCAATAGGCTGATAGGCTGATAGGCTGGAGGACGTCATCCGGAAGTTGTCATAATTTCTGTGTAAGTCTATGGAAGGCGGTGAGAAGCATGAGCCTCCTAGGTTTTGTATTGATGTGAATATACACAGAGGAGGACGGAAGCTAGCTGTCCTCTGGCTACACCATGGTGCTACCCTACAGAGTGCTGTTGAGGCTACTGTAGACCTTAGCAAAATAGTTATTTGGTGACCTGATTATATTTTGTATAGTTTTATCTAAAAAGGATAACTTTTTAAATGTTTTACAATTTACATTTTTATGAAATTCCCTCAGGCTGATGGTCTGAGGGAATTTACATGCAGACAGTTTTTGTTATGTTCAATGTTAGACATGAATAGTCCAACCAGTCAGCTATTTTGTTCGTTGCTGTTGTAATTTTAAGAGCCGGCTGTTGCTTTGTCTTGACATGTACATACAGTAGAAGACTGTATCGTCTGCATACATCTGCATTGATGTATATACTAAATTAAAGTGGGCACAAAATGGATCCTTGAGGGACCCCGACAGAGCAGTGAGCGGATGTTGAAAGTTAGATTTTTGGTGCATTGTTTTCTTTTGGTTAGACAGGATTCCATCCATCTGTTTGTGTGTGCTGATAGTTTGTGGGTTGACAGTTTGGATAGCAGCACATTGTGGTTCACTGTGTCGAATGCTTTCTTTAAATCCAGGAAAACAGCTGTCACAACTCAACCTTTGGCAAATTTGGACATTATTTCCTTGACAAATAAGCAGTTTGCCATTTCGGTTTAATGATGTGTCCTGAAACCAAACTGCATTGGATGGAGAGGAGAGTGACCTGAGTTTAGGTGGGCTATTAGTTGGTTGGCCACCACCTCTTCTACCACCTTGGATATGATTGGGAGAATGCAGATGGGCCTATATTTGGCCACATCAGTTGGATCTCCAGCCTTGAAGATTGGTGTTATGACAGCAGATTTCCAGTCGTCAGGGAACACTGCTTCTATAATTGACAGATTGACCAGACGAGTGACTGGAGAGCACAGGGTACTGGAGTTTTCTTCAGGAGGACGGAGTCATACGCATCCTGTGACTGAGTATTTAAGATTTTCATTATCTCCCGCTCAAGCTGAATATTTATATTGTAGGAGTTAAATTATCTACCCAACCATTCCTCCTATACATTTTCATGTCATTCAGTATCCTCACTTTGATAATTAAGTTCATGTGTATGACTTAAACAAATAGTGATTCAATCTTGTTTTAGGTTCACTGCATTTTTAAATGAAAAATAAACTGTGTGGATTACGTTGATATTTTAATGTAGGGACTGTGTACATTCACTTTTTGTGTGTGTGTTTGGTGCATGCCTGCTTCTGGTGCAGGTGGGCATGTGTGTGTGTGTGTGTCATGTTATGAACTCTTACCATTTGCCTTGCTTGTGAGGAAATTGACTTTACAAGAAAAAAGCAACTATCAACATCCTGCTTCTTTGAGTCTGTCTTCACTCACACAGCAGAGCACAGCTGTCCATCAAGATAACATGTTGACCCCTCTCCTTCTGTCCCATTGCAGCCAATCAGATGAGGAGGGCAAGGAGGATGAGCATGCGGACAGCAACGACCCAGAGCAGATGTTCCAGAACATCCAGTTTCAGAAGGAGATCATCGCCAACATACGCACCCGAGCCTGGCCTATGAGACGCAAGCTCAAAGCCCTCAAGTAAGGCACTTAGATGCACACATACTGAATTGAGTAGACACACATGTACACACCATCACCAACATGCACACCCGAGCTCAGCCCATGAGACACAAACTCAAATCTCTGAAGTAAATCATACACACACTGTAAAGCCCACACACTGCTGTATTGCTTAATGAAAGTGGTCCTAAAAAATGGTGTTGTGTGTTATGGTATTGTCCAGCCTCGGAGTACTCAAGCCTGTGTTATGGTGTTGTCCAGCACCGGAGTACTCAAGCCTGTGTTATGGTATTGTCCAGCACCGGAGTACTCAAGCCTGTGTTATGGTATTGTCCAGCACCGGAGTACTCAAGCCTGTGTTATGGTATTGTCCAGCACCGGAGTACTCAAGCCTGTGTTATGGTATTGTCCAGCACCGGAGTACTCAAGCCTGTGTTATGGTATTGTCCAGCACCGGAGTACTCAAGCCTGTGTTATGGTATTGTCCTTCACCACAGTACTCCAGCCTAGAGAGTGAGGTGACAAAAAACATTCCAGCTATTCATACATAAATTAAACACCTCCGCAGAAGAACAGTAGGCCTTTTAAATTGCATTGTTTTTGTGATTAAAGAAAATAATCAAATGAATTAGAAAATGGGGCTTACCCAAGAAAAATGTTCCAATAACTACTACTAACTAATTCATGGTAAAATGTATAAAAGTTATAATTCTAATTCAAGGTAACAGGTCCAATAGTTATAATACTAATTCAAGGTAACAGGTCCAATAGTTATAATACTAATTCAAGGTAACAGGTCCAATAGCTATAATACTAATTCAAGGTAACAGGTCCAATAGTTATAATTCTAATTCAAGGTAACAGGTCCAGTAGTTATAATACTAATTCAAGGTAACAGGTCCAATAGTTATAATACTAATTCAAGGTAACAGGTCCAATAGTTATAATACTAATTCAAGGTAACAGGTCCAATAGTTATAATACTAATTCAAGGTAACAGGTCCAATAGTTATAATACTAATTCAAGGTAACAGGTCCAATAGTTATAATTCTAATTCAAGGTAACAGGTCCAATAGTTCTAATTCTAATCCAAGGTAACAGGTCCAATAGTTATAATACTAATTCAAGGTAACAGGTCCAATAGTTATAATTCTAATCCAAGGTAACAGGTCCAATAGTTATAATACTAATTCAAGGTAACAGGTCCAATAGTTATAATACTAATTCAAGGTAACAGGTCCAATAGTTATAATACTAATTCAAGGTAACAGGTCCAATAGTTCTAATTCTAATTCAAGGTAACAGGTCCAATAGTTATAATACTAATTCAAGGTAACAGGTCCAATAGTTATAATACTAATTCAAGGTAACAGGTCCAATAGTTATAATTCTAATTCAAGGTAACAGGTCCAATAGTTATAATACTAATTCAAGGTAACAGGTCCAATAGTTATAATACTAATTCATGGTAACAGGTGTTGGAGCTCAATATAACCAAGGCAGAGATTTAGGTACAGCATCTTAGAACTCTCCAAAATGGCACCCTATTCCATATTTAGTGCACAATTTTTTACCAGGGCATATAGGGTTCTGGTCAAAAGTATTGCACTATGTAGGGCAGAGGGGGCCATTGGGGACGCAACCTTAGGTTTAATTCCTTAAGATGGACAGGACAGGTATACAAATGGATTTATCACAAGATGCATTTGACCACAGTATAAGAAACCCTATGCATAGTCAAGTGCACGTTTTGTTCCCTCTTCGCTGTTGTTTTCCCCCCTGCAGTCTGGTTATCCAAACCCATTAACATGCCAGATAGGGGAAACATGTAAACACTAGCTCTTCATTAACACCTGAGAGCTCATAAATGGTGAAAAGGCGCTAACTCTCTGTCGCTAATGGGCGGAGGAGCCATCGGAATGTAAAGCATGAGGCGAAGTAAATAACGATTAACATCTGCCTCTCCCGGGCTCCTCACTCCCTCGCCACGTTAATGGCTCCTCCCACAGAAAATGAACCAAATTAGCGGAGTAATTATTTCATCAGCTGTTAGTTCGCCTGGTTCCTATTTTTACTGGGGTCGGAACCTCTAGTCCCACACACACATTGATTATACAAACACCATGCATGTAGAGGGACACACCTGATACCTTTGTGTTTGTTTCCTGTTCTGGGGGTTTAGGATGCTATTAAATTCAAATCGGAATCCAGATGTCTCCTGACAACACAGATTAGACATTTGGACCTTGTCCAGATACCTATACCTATGTCCTAAATAGTAAGCATTTTAGGTTTGCAAATATTTAAGTCTTATAGTATGTCAAAATGATCAGGTTTAGTATGCTTTAAATGCCAGGATGTCATAGTCATTTAGACTTTTTATATAGTATTCTTTTGCTACTCACTATTGAGGAAGAGAATTGTATTTGTAGACCCACGTGTGTTTGACATCAGCTGATAATTGGATAAGGGGATGGGTTGTGTCCCTCTTGACACAAACTGGTTGAATCAACGTTGTTTCAACATCATTTGTCAATATACACTACCGGTCAAAGGTTTTAGAATACCTACTCATTCAAGGGTTTTTCTTTATTTTGGCTATTCTCTACATTGTACAATAATACAATAATACTTTGCCTGGTTCTGTATTGTGACGTGGAATCTACATGGAAAATACATTGGATTTGAAAAACGTTATCTTCGTAAAGTGTTTTGAGGGTGAAATTTCAACCATAGGATTATGTCATCATGGTAACCAATTTTCAACATAGATAACCTTCTATAAAATATGTTGAATTTTTACCTTTAAAACAATGTCAGATCTTCAATGTTATATCCACTTTCAGAAAACAAACAACAGTCTGGGCAGCACTTCCTACTGGAGAGTTGATCTATCTACAGCTACCCTTTGGTCTCTTTCCCAGGGTTTTAACCAAGCCCAGCCCTGGTTAGCTATGATGTTTGTCACTGACTATTACCAATGTGCTATTGTGACAATGATTGTTGAGATCTCCACTTAGATTCACCGTTGCTATGGAAGTCATTCCAAAGGGGAAGGTTTAACAGAGCAAAGTGACCATACTGTATCACTCACGTATCATCAATGAGGCTATTTAAGCCTGTATAGCATTTTCAAAGTCCTCAACGACAATAGAACAACAGGCCTGGGGTTTCTGGATGAATTGAATGGATTGAAATACAGTAAATAGCCTATTAAATTGTCTACAAGTTAGATCCACGTCTCCAACTCAACCAAAAATAAAAGTTAAAGAACGGGATTAAGCCAGTGGCTCAGATGGAACTATCCAAGCAGCAGATACATATTTTTTAAATGTTAATATTTTGTTGCGTTGTCAGGCAAACACAATTAAATATTCATTTTTTAATACAGTAAATAGCCTAAAGTCGCTCTTTTTTATAACCAAACATAGATGTGATTTGACTACAGCCGTTTACAGTATTTTTCTCAAAGAGCATCACTTCAGGAGAACGAGAGAGTGAGCGAGCGAGAGAGAGCGAGAGAGATGTGCTGAGTAGGTTCTAGCCATAGCAGGTTTTATATGGGTGGTTTGTTATTACTGCTCTAGGCTTTATGACCGTCACACGGATGAGATGCAAGCCTGCGTTTTACGTCCTCAGTAATCTCTGGGTGAATACTGCTGATTACACACCCTGCAAAAACACCTCATATTTTACACTGCAAATCACTGGTTCATACCCCCGTTTTCACCTGTTTTGCTTGTTGTGAACTTCCTGTCCCCGTTTATCTCGAATTTCATTTGATTTGTTTTGAAATGGCACACTCAACTTTTTTTTGGTATTAAATATGTATATTTTATATTTCCAGTGCATTTTATTTATCTAGGTATTTAAACAGCTATATCTTTTAATAGGGACACCTGTACCAATGCAGCAATCAGACAGTCGTTACAAACATAAATGATATCAACCATAGAGTTTATCCTAGTAGTAGTACCATAACATACAGGTTATCAACCATAGAGTTATCTTAGTAGTAGTACCATAACATACAGGATATCAACCATAGAGTTATCTTAGTAGTAGTACCATAACATACAAGATATCAACCATAGAGTTATCTTAGTAGTAGTACCATAACATACAAGATATCAACCATAGAGTTATCTTAGTAGTAGTACCATAACATACAGGTTATCAACCATAGAGTTATCTTAGTAGTAGTACCATAACATACAAGATATCAACCATAGAGTTATCTTAGTAGCACCATGACATACAGGATATCAACCATAGAGTTTATCTTAGTAGTTCCATAACATACAGGATATCAACCATAGAGTTATCTTAGTAGCACCATGACATATAGGATATCAACCATAGAGTTTATCTTAGTAGCACCATGACATACAGGATATCAACCATAGAGTTTATCCTAGTAGTAGTACCATAACATACAGGATATCAACAATACATTTTATCCTAGTAGTAGTACCATGACATACAGGATATCAACCATAGAGTTTATCCTAGTAGTAGTACCATAACATACAGGATATCAACCATAGAGTTTATCCTAGTAGTAGTACCATAACATACAGGATATCAACCATAGAGTTTATCTTAGTAGTACCATAACATACAGGATATCAACAATACATTTTATCCTAGTAGTAGTACCATAAGCAAGTTGAAAGATGAAAAGAGTGTGCAGGCCCAATGGTCTGGTGATATAGGCACAAGTACGAAACCATGGAAACCAGAATCCGTTACCGTCCGTCTCCACCCTTCCCGCTTTGGCTCTTTTTATTTAGTCTCCTCCTCTCTTTCTAAAATATATTTTTAATCTGCTCTAAACCATTTTTATTTAAGATGTATAATTTCAGAGGAGCACATGAGTCTGTCAAAAGCCTGTTGAGAGTAGGCACCGTTGATTAGAGCAAGTGCCACAGACATCTGAACTACCCCAGTGATGGGTTGAGAACCACAGTAGGAATACTCTACTCCCACGCACAGTAAAGCTGAACTAGGACCAGTGATGGGTTGAGAACCACAGTAGGAATACTCTACTCCCACGCACAGTAAAGCTGAACTAGGACCAGTGATGGGTTGAGAACCACAGTAGGAATACTCTACTCCCACGCACAGTAAAGCTGAACTAGGACCAGTGATGGGTTGAGAACCACAGTAGGAATACTCTACTCCCACGCACAGTAAAGCTGAACTAGGACCAGTTTGTGAAATAACATGCAAGGGTTTAACCTGCTGCAAGTTATTTTTGTCTGAAATTACATCAATCTCTGGAATCATAATTTACATGTCTTTAAAATGTTTTACTATATCTGATTTACCTAGATCAGTGTGTTGAATCATATTCACTCTTCCAGTGTGATGTGTTTGTGTTCCTACTGACTGTAGATCAGAGTTTAAAAGCCATTGTTATCTCCCTGTGTTTGTTCCAGGCAGGCCAGAGAGATTGTCCTGAAGTACGAGGGGAGGCTAACAAGGACCAGAGGGTACCAGGCTGCTGGGGCTGATGTGGGTTCACATACACACACACACTCACACACACACACACACACACACACACACACACACACACACACACACACACACACACACACACACACACACACACACACACACACCTGTCCTGATAAACAACACATACTGCAAGAAGGTTCACAAACACACTCATATTATACAACACAATGACTGTACCACTTAAAATGCATCTTCATGGTCATAGTTTCACTTGCTGTAGCACATTTTATTGCATGTGGATGATCTACTTTGTCCAAAATATGGGGGTTCTAGTAAACAAAGGCAACAGGTTAAGTATTACGTTTTGACATCTCATAGTGTACTGTTGTTTTCAAACAATGAAACAAACTCTGCTGTGTCAGGCATATCAATGTGTCAGGCTACTTTTCACAAATGATTTAATTGAAAATTAGCTAAGAGAATTAGCTTACTATTTCTCTACTGCAGTGCAACAATCTGATGTCTTCAGCCTGATTGTTACTGTGTCCATTCCCTCTGTTCTGTAGGCTGAGTTATACACTTAACATTGCCTTTCTGTTCTCACTGTGTTTACGAGACCGTGAGGTTAGAGCTCGACACTGCTCCCTCTGCCTGTAGGCTTCTCTCTGTACACACACACACACACACATACACACACACACACACACACACACATACACACACACACACACACACACACACACACACACACACACACACACACACACAAACACACGTACACATGTACACACACACGCACACACACGCGCACACGCACACACACACACGCTCGCGCACACAAACACGCACACACACATAGGCACACACACAGCCTCAGCAAACCGCAGCCAAGCAAATTTATAGCCTGTTGTTATGGTTTGGTTTAATTAAAATGTTCAGGAGGGATTGGGCAAGGCTACCGAAGCACCATTAAAATTAATTGACTTTTAGAAAGTAGATTGATGAGGAATAATTAATTATATATATATATATTGGCTTCTGCTTAATTACAATTTAGAAATCACATCCATTTGTTCAACGAATGGACTTATGTGTATATGAATAATCATATCTTGACTTTTGAATGAAGTACCCCTCCCTATCACGAAATCATGAAATTAATTAAGTACAATATTTATCTATGGTACAGTGGGATCTGTTCATTTGATGTTAACTGATGGGACTTGACTGGTGTTGCTTTGTATGTGTTGGCTACTGAATCAACAGATCTTCTCTGAGAGAATTAAGCAAAGATTTTAACCTCTTCCTCCTTAAACACAAACACACACACATGCACATAAACCCTGAAAATAATTGACTGTTTAAGTCCAATGGTTTGGGCATCTGAAATAAGACACGATAATAACAGTAAATCAATCATTCAAAAAAGCCATGCAGACAAATATATACAGTATATATATAAATATATACACACACACTAATAGAAAATGGTTATATATTTTCAGCTGCTGAAGAAGGTCTCCAGGTTGCTGTACAACATCGTGGTTCTGTTTATTCCCTGGGAGATGAGGATCAAGAAAATAGAAAGTAACAACTTTTAATAACATATTTTATTACTTACTTGAACATGTAAGATATTGACTATATTACAGTAAAATATTAGTTCATTACCTTTTACTGTAATGTGTATTTTACTGTAAAATTGTATTGACACACAGGCACACTGTCGCCACACACACACTTCCACACTCATCACAGAAGCTGCTGCACCTGTCTACTATCTATCCTGTTGTCTAGTCACTTTATCCCTACCTATACCTACATACTATATCTTCCTCAATTACCTCGTACCCCTGCACATCAACTCTGTACTGGTAACCCGTGTGTATAGCCAAGTTATTACCTCGTACCCCTGCACATAGACTCTGTACTGGTAACCCGTGTGTATAGCCAAGTTATTCATATATTTATATTGTATTTACTCCTCATGTTACACATGTTTTTCTATTGTTATTTTATTTATATTTTTGGTATTTTGCATTGTTGGGAAGGGCCCGTAAGTTAGCATTTCAGTCTACACCTGTTGTTTACCAAGCATGTGACAATTAAAATTTTAAATAAATAAATGTAATGTCTGAAATTTAAAATAATTTCAGTTTGGTTTGAGATGATTTGTGATTGTCTGTCTCCTTTCCCATAGTACAGATCTAGGATCAGCTCCACCTACCCCAAACCTTAACTTAAACATTAGTGGTGAAAATGCAAAACTGACCCAATATCAGTGTCTTGGGGTAACTTCACCATACACCCCTGTCTCTGTTTCCCTCTTAGGTCACTTTGGGTCAGGGGTGGCCTCCTACTTCATCTTCCTCAGATGGCTGTTTGGTATCAACATAGTCCTTACTGTCATGACTGGAGCATTCATAGTCATACCTGAGGTGTGTGTGTGTGTGTGTGTGTGTGTGTGTGTGTGTGTGTGTGTGTGTGTGTGTGTGTGTGTGTGTGTGTGTGTGTGTGTGTGTGTGTGTGTGTGTGTGTTAGAGTGGCCGATTAATTAGGGCCGATTTCAAGTTTTCATAACAATCGGTAATCAGCATTTTTGGACACCGATCATGGCCGATTACATTGCACTCCATGAGGAGACTGCATGGCAGGCTGACTACCTGTTATGCAAGTGCATCAAGGAGCCAAGGTAAGGTTCTAGCTAGAATTAAACGTATGTTATAAAAAACAATCAGTCTTAACATAATCACTAGTTAACTACACATGGTTGATGATATTACTAGTTTTTCTAGCTTGTCCTGCGTTGCATATAATCGATGCAGTGCGTTAATTTATCATTGAATCATAGCCTACTTCACCAAACGGGTGATTTAACAAGCGCATTCGTGAAAAAAGCACTGTCGTTGCACCAATGTGTACCTAACCTTAAACATCAATGCCTTTCTTAAAATCAATACACAAGTATATATTTTTAAACCTGCATATTTAGTTAATATTGCCCGCTAACATGAATTTCTTTTAACTGGGGAAATTGTGTCACTTCTCTTGCGTTCTGTGCAACAGAGTCAGGGTATATGCAGCAGTTTGGGCCACCTGGCTCGTTGCGAACTCTGAAGACTATTTCTTCCTAACGAAGACAGCCATCTTCGCCAAACGGGGATGATTTAACAAAAGCGCATTTGCGAAAAAATCATAATCATTGCACGAATGTACCTAACCATAAACACCAATGCCTTTCTTGAGATCAATACACAGAAGTATACATTTTTAAACCTGCATATTTAGTTAAAATAAATTCATGTTAGCAGGCAATATTAAACTAGGGAAATTGTGTCACTTCTCTTGCGTTCATTACACGCAGAGTCAGGGTATATGCAACAGTTTGGGCCACCTGGCTCGTTGCGAACTAATTTGCCCGAATTTTACGAAATTATGACATAACATTGAAGGTTGTGCAATGTAACCGGAATATTTATATTTAAGGGATGCCACCCGTTAGATAAAATACCGAACGGTTCCGTATTTCACTGAAATAATAAACGTTTATTTTATAAATGATAGTTTCCGGATTTGACAATATTAATGACCTATGGCTCGTATTTCTGTGTGTTATTATGTTATAATTAAGTCTATGATTTGATATTTGATAGAGCAGTCTGACTGAGCGGTGGTAGGCAGCAGCAGGCTCGTAAGCATTCATTCAAACAGCACTTTCGTGCTTTTTGCCAGCAGCTCTTCGCTGTGCTTCAAGCATTGCGCTGTTTATGACTTCAAGCCTATCAGCTCCCGATATTAGGCTGGTGTAACCGATGTGAAATGGCTAGCTAGTTAATGGGGTGTGCGCTAATAGCGTTTCAAACATCACTCGGTCTGAGACTTGGAGTAGTTGTTCCCCTTGCCCTGCAAGGTCCGCAGCTTTTGTGGAGCGATGGGTAGGGACAGAAGCTATGGCAATATTAAAGTGCCTATAAGAACATCCAATAGTCAAAGGTATATGAAATACAAATCGTATAGAGAGAAATAGTCCTATAATTCCTATAATAACCTCAACCTAAAACTTCTTACCTTGAAATATTGAAGACTCATGTTAAAAGGAACCACCAGCTTTCATATGTTCTCATGTTCTGAGCAAGGAACTTAAACGTTAGCTTTTTTACATGGCACATATTGCACTTTTACTTTCTTCTTTTTGCATTATTTAAACCAAATTGAACATGTTTCATTATTTATTTGAGGCTAAATTGATTTTATTGATGTATTAAATTAAGTTAAAATAAAAGTGTTCATTCAGTATTGTTGTAATTGTCATTATTACAAATAAATAAATACATTTTGAAAAAGGCCGATTAATCGGTATCTGCCTTTTTGGTCCTCCAATAATCGGTATCAGTATCGGTATTGACGTTGAAAAATCATAATCGGTCGACCTCTAGTGTGTGTGTGTGTGTGTGTGTGTGTGTGTGTCAATCAATAGAAGAACAGGGGCTGTTTGTACCATAGATGTGTGTATCATAGATGTGTGTACCATGGATGTGTGTACCATGGATGTGTGTACCATAGATGTGTCTATCATGACTAAATAATGAAGTTATTAGGGAAAGGAAGTAAACTGAATTCTCCATAAAACAAAACTTAAAAACAGCGATAGAGGATTTCAACTTTATTTAACACGATTTGACTGCTTCAAATGTAGAATGTAGCTGAATGTTACAATGGTCAATTGTATGCAGAGGATACAAGAGAGGACCTAACAGATATTGTAAATTCCGGTATGTGCTTGCAAAGTATGACAATAAAAATCTGCACTTTTGGTGCCAGACGTCACAAATAATGCATAGAGGGCATTGTTATTGGTCTGGGTATGTCGGGAAAAGCAGGGCTGATTTATTTAGCCGGCTGACATGCAGACACAGGCAATTTCCCCAGACATCAGCTGGCACATCACTCACTCCCAATCTCCTCCATTTCATCCCTCCTTCCTTCCATCCATTCTCCAACCAACCTTTTCCCTCCTTCATTCACCCCAACCTCACAGATTGGATTTTTCTTTTGTAGACTGAAGTTTTCAGAGATAAGACTTTGGTAGGGATTTAATCCGATCGCTGGTTGTAGACTAAGTCCCTTTTAGCTTGTATCTGACAATAAAACATTTTACCGTCATGGTGAAGACATGGTGAAGTCATTGTGACGTCATGGTGAAGTCATGGTGAAATCGTGGTGAAGTCGTGGTGACATCATGGTTAAGTCATGGTGAAGTCATGGTGAAATCGTGATGAAGTCATATTGAAGTCATGGGGAAGTCATGGTGAAATCGTGATGAAGTCATATTGAAATCATGGTGAAGTCGTGGTGAAGTCATATTGAAGTCATGGTGAAGTTATGGTGAAGTCATGGTGAAGTCATGGTGAAATTGTGACGAAGTCATATTGAAGTCATGGTGAAGTCATGGTTAAGTTATGGTGAAGTCATGGTGAAATCGTGATGAAGTCATGGTGAAGTCATGGTGAAGTCATATTGAAGTCATGGTGAAGTCATGGTGAAGTTATGGTGAAGTCATGGTTAAGTTATGGTGAAGTTATGGTGAAATCGTGATGAAGTCATATTGAAGTCATGGTGAAGTCATGGTGAAGTTATGGTTAAGTCATGGTGATGTCATGGTGAAGTTATGGTGAAGACATGGTTAAGTCATGGTTAAGTCATGGTGACGTCATGGTGAAGACAAGTCATGGTGACATCATGGTGAAGTCATGGTGAATCTGGACCTAATTATAGAATGATTTATGTACTATAATTCAGTCAATATTCAAACCTTTAAGTGTTGTGTCTCCATTATCCACCTGTTATTTATCAGAACTTACTGTTGCTACTTGATACAGAAAGACCGATCAATGTTATGGTTGTTTGGAGATCATTGTAGATTATGATCGGAAGAAAAGAGAAAATAAAAGATCTAGGGAAAATATTATTGTGTTTGAGGCATGGAGTGGGTAGTTAAACTGTGTGTGTGTGTGACCTGTAGTTCTGTGTGTGTGTGTGTGTGTGTGTGTGTGCAAATTCAATGGTAACATTGTCCCTTTCTAATCCATTTGCCCCCACTCCTCCCCCCATATCATTCATTGTACTGGCATAATAATCCATCTGATTTCTCCCCTCAGCTCCTGGCCGGAGAGCCGTTCGGAACAACCCGGAGTAAGACCATTCCCAAGGAGCACCTGGCCTCAGCCCAAGATCTGGACACCATCTGGTCTCTTGGGGCAAGGCAGTTTGATCTCTTAATGTTCCCTCAATATCACTGTTCAATTACATCCATTTTGTTGTGTAGTCCGATTCATCTAAACTATATTTCAACAACTCCTTGTACTGTGAGTGATGTTTATGTTGCCAGCCTTCTTATCAGCATGACATTAAGTACGGAGGCCCCCGAGGAGCAACAGCAACCACATAATAACACATAATAACACATAATAACCACATAATAACCACATAATAACACATAATAACACATAATAACACATAATAACACATAATAACCACATAATAACACATAATAACCACATACTAATACATAATAACCACATAATAACCACATAATAACACATACTAACCACATACTAACCACATAATAACACATAATAACCACATAATAACCACATAATAACACATAATAACACATAATAGCACATAATACCACATAATAACCACACAATAACCACATAATAATACATAATAACCACATAATAACCACATAATAACACATACTAACCACATACTAACCACATAATAACACATAATAACCACATAATAACCACATAATAACACATAATAACACATAATAGCACATAATACCACATAATAACCACACAATAACCACATAATAACACATAATAACACATAATAACACATAATAACCACACAATAACCGCATAATAACACATAATAACACATAATAACACATGTTAACCACACAATAACCACACAATAACCGCATAATAACACATAATAACCACATAATAACACATAATAACACAAAATAACACATAATAACACAAAACAACACATAAAACCACATAATAACACATAATAACACATAATAACACAAAATAACACGTAAAAAACACATAATAATTGCATAATAACACATAATACCACATAGTACCACATAATAACACATAATAACCACACAACAACCACATAATAAGACATAATAACCACATAATAACCACATAATAACACAAAATAACACGTAAAAACACGTAATCGCATAATAACACATAATACCGCATAGTACCACATAATAAGACATAATAACCACATAATAACCACATAATAACACATAATAACTGCATAATAACACATAATAACACACAATAACCACATAATAACACATAATAACGGCATAATACCACATAATAACACATACTATCCTCATAATAACACATAATACCACATAATAACCACATAATAACGACATAATAACACATAATAACGGCATAATACCACGTAATAACACATACTATCCTCGTAATAACACATAATACCACATAATACCACATAATAACCACATAATAATCCTTACAATGTGTGAATTGGATCAGGATTTGTAGTGCCTCAGTAGTGGCTCAACAGTCCCTCAGTAGTCCCTCAGTAATGTGTTAAAAGTGTCTCAATAGCACTTCAATAGCGCCTCAATAGTGTTTCAATAGTGTTTTTAAAGTGGTTCAATAGTGTCTCAATAGCGCCTCAATACCGTCTCAATAGCGCCTCGATACCATCTCAAAAGTGTCTCAATAGTGCCTCAATACCGTCTCAATAGCGCCTCGATACCATCTCAAAAGTGTCTCAATAGTGTTTTATATAGGATTTGTAGTGCCTCAGTAGTGGCTCAACAGTCCCTCAGTAGTCCCTCAGTAATGTGTTAAAAGTGTCTCAATAGCACTTCAATAGCGCCTCAATAGTGTTTCAATAGTGTCTTGAAAGTGTCTCAATAGTGCCCCAACAGTGTTTTGGATTTGTTTGTTGCATGCTTTAAGTTTCACCGTGTTTTAAAGACCCAAGCCACAACTTGTTTTGGTTCCCAGTTTATTCACAATTCTTGTCTTTGTGATGTTTTCATCCACAGGGCTACCTCCAGTACTCGGTGTTGTTCTATGGGTACTATGGCCCGGTGAGGAAGCTCGGCAGTGCCGGCTATCGCCTCCCCCTGGCCTATTTTCTGGTTGGGATGGCTGTTTTTGCCTACAGTTTCATCATTCTGTTAAGAAAGTAATCACAGGAGTCTCTTTAATAAAGCTAATTTATGTGGAGTGATGGAGTGATGTGGGTGGCTATCACATTGTAACCTCTACTGTAGTGATTATATTTCAACTGTTTCTGTATTACCTATAAAGGTGTTTGAATCCTGTTCCATCGCCAGTTTAACCTCTTATTAGGAATACAATGACCTGTCGCTAATCGATGCCATTTTTGTGTTATTTATTAACATTTTCCCTCAGGATGGCTAAGAACTCCCGTCTGAGCCTAGCCAGCGCCTCTGATGAGAACTTCACCTTCTGCTGGAGAGTGTTCTGTGCCTGGGACTACCTCATAGGGAACCCTGAGGCTGCAGAGAGCAAGGGAGCCGCTATAGTCAACAACATCAGGGTGAGAGAGACACATGGTGCAAGACTCAGGGCCACATTTCTGTAAACCTCATCTTGCAGTGATTTAATTAGAAAATAATTCTACGGCGTTACATGTAAACTGAGAAATACATCAATAGTTGCCTCTTTATGATGTACATTGTTGAAGTAAAGTTTAAAGTGTAATCACGCTGCCAGAATAAAATTAGTTGTATAGTCATTTTTGCACTTTGCACAATTATTTTTGCACTACGAAAATGTCACCCTCAATAGTCTAAATGGCCCTCCTCTACTCATCTCCTGCTTTCACTTATCCTGTGGATTCAAATTATCACAAATGGAGGAGATGGAAAGAGGAAGCCATGTAACACATTTGTGATGCACACTCAATCATCCTAACTGTTTTCCTTTCCTAGTCTCCTCTCCTTCATCTGCACTGAGCCATTGAGAAACACTACACCACTCCACTCCTCGGATTTGATTTCCAACGATCCCAACTTCTTTAATTCACACACAGCACTCTGTAGAGTAGAAGTCAATGTACCAATGAATTACTGCTGATTTTCCTGAGGGCTGATCTATAATCTGGATTCTACGTCTAAACAAGAGAGACCTTTAACCTGCTTGTTGAGTTTCCCTGTACAGTCAGCAAAATGTAAAAGTAGATTCCTCTGTTTCAATAAGCTCAGTTGAAATCGTTTGATGCTTGATACAATACATCGTTTTTTTCTTTCTTTATCCTTATTTAACCTTTATTTTTCAAAGTTTTGTCTCATTGAGATTTACATTGTATTTTTCTACAGATAGATGGACAAGATTGCAGCAAATATGTAGTTACACAAGATGGATGACATTAATCAATGCTAATTCCTTGCTCCTTTCTCTAGGAGGCCATTGTTGAGGAGCAGGAGAAAAAGAAGGACACTAGTCTGTAAGTATGTTTATTCTCTTGTCCTTGGAGAGGGTGGCTAAGTTAGCATCACACATTGATATTGTTTGGACCCGTTAATGGACCCTTGGCTTTTATGTGTCAGTGGCTTTATCCTTTGCAGTATCTTGTGTCATTCATTTTTTATCCCCAATTTCGTGGTTTCCAATTGGTAGATACAGTCCTTTGTCATCGCTGCAACTCCCTTACGGACTCGGAGAAGCGAAGTTCGAGAGCCGTGCGTCCTCCGAAACACAACCTAACCAAGCCGCACTGCTTCTTGACTCAATGCCCACTTAACCAAGAAGCCAGCCGCACCAATGTGTTGGAGAAAACACGTACACCTTGCGACAGTGTCAGCATGCAATGGGACAAGGATATCCCTGCCGGCCAAACCCTCCCCTAACCCGGACAACACTGGAACAATTGTGCCCCCCCATGTCTCTCCCGGCCGGCTGCAACAGAGCCTGGACTCGAACCCAGAATCTCTAGTGTCACAGCTAGTACTGTGATAACATGCCTTAAACCACTGTGCCACTCGGGAGGCCCATCTTGTGTTATTCTGATTGGTAGAATCCAGGACTGTACCACATTCATTGATGATGCTCTTTGATTTAGGGGTCTAGCCTATTGGAGTCATTGATGTACAAATGAGGGGAGGGGTGTGTGAATGTGGTCTAGTGGGGGGCTGGGGTTCTTTCTGGTGTCTTCCTGCAAGAAGGGGGGGTCTTCCTGTGGGGAGGGGCTCTTCCTGGCACATACATCTACACATCTATATTTTTTTCCAGTGGCAGCCATGATTTTGCATATAGGGGAAACACTGTATAAAAGTCTATGTTTTGCTATCCCCTGGTTGCTTTTGAGCCTCTTCTACCTGCGTTCTCCACTGGTCTCAGAAAGGACTGATTTACTGTCTCGCTCCCAGTCCATTGCTACCCCACACACAGGCCGACACTTCCTGGTGGCGTAACTCATCCTAACAGCCTTTTACTGTCAGAGATGACTGGCTCTAAATCACCCCTGCCAGAGCATCATCAGACCTGAGTAGACATTAAAGAGGGATTAATACCTCAGGGAACGTTCGTTCACACCGCCCGCGGCCCTCTCAACCACACTATGTTGCCACTTCTTTCAGTCCATTTGAGTTAATGTCTATTCTAACTGGGGCTAATGCTAGCTGGATGCATGCACTGTACTGTATCTAAATTGTAGTTTCAATGGGAGATTTCAACCTAAAGTTCTACTGATTGGTTTGGGGAGATTTGAATTATAGTAACGTTAACATGTTGCCACTTTTGTGTGGTTTAGGTGGTGATCTGATGAAGGCTGTGGAATGTCCAATGTACACTAATTTTGGTTTCAGGTAGAACCCTTTTGTGATCCATGTGGAACCTTTTCCACAGAGGGATTTACATGGAAACAAAAGTTTTTTTCACCTGGAATCAAAAAGGGTTATCCTATGGGGACAGCCAGAGAACACTAAGAGTGTACAATACAGGCAGCCAGGGGAAGAAGGACCTCCCTACTGAATCTGGTTCCTCTTTAGGTTTCTTCCTTCTAAAGAGTTGTTTCCTTGCCACTGTTCTTCAGATATTGGTTGGTCCTGGGTCTAAGCAGGTTTACTGTAGAGCACTTTGTGACAACAGTAAAAGGGTGTCACCACACAGTGTCACCACTTGACTTTTTTCTGTTATAGCCTGATTTTAAAATGGACTCAATTGAGGTTTTCTTTTGCCACTGGCCAACACACAATACCCCACAAGTGAATAAAAAATTGAAAGTGGACATGTCTTGAGTCAATAAGTATTCAACCCCTTTGTTATAGCAAGCCTAAATAAGTTCTTAACAAGCCTAAATAAGTTCAGGAGTAAACATAGTAAACAAGTCACATAATAAGTTCTTAACAAGCCTAAATAAGTTCAGGAGTAAACATAGTAAACAAGTCACATAATAAGTTATTAACAAGCCTAAATAAGTTCAGGAGTAAACATAGTAAACAAGTCACATAATAAGTTCTTAACAAGCCTAAATAAGTTCAGGAGTAAACATAGTAAACAAGTCACATAATAAGTTCTTAACAAGCCTAAATAAGTTCAGGAGTAAACATAGTAAACAAGTCACATAATAAGTTCTTAACAAGCCTAAATAAGTTCAGGAGTAAACATAGTAAACAAGTCACATAATAAGTTATTAACAAGCCTAAATAAGTTCAGGAGTAAACATAGTAAACAAGTCACATAATAAGTTCTTAACAAGCCTAAATAAGTTCAGGAGTAAACATAGTAAACAAGTCACATAATAAGTTCTTAACAAGCCTAAATAAGTTCAGGAGTAAACATAGTAAACAAGTCACATAATAAGTTCTTAACAAGCCTAAATAAGTTCAGGAGTAAACATAGTAAACAAGTCACATAATAAGTTATTAACAAGCCTAAATAAGTTCAGGAGTAAACATAGTAAACAAGTCACATAATAAGTTCTTAACAAGCCTAAATAAGTTCAGGAGTAAACATAGTAAACAAGTCACATAATAAGTTATTAACAAGCCTAAATAAGTTCAGGAGTAAACATAGTAAACAAGTCACATAATAAGTTCTTAACAAGCCTAAATAAGTTCAGGAGTAAACATAGTAAACAAGTCACATAATAAGTTCTATGGACTCACTCTTTGTGCGATAATAGTGTTTAACAAGATTTTTGAATGACGACCTCATCTCTGTACCCCACACATACAATTATCTGTAAGGTCCCTCAGTCAAGCAGTGAATTACAAACACAGATTCAACCACAAAGACCAGGGAGGTTTTCCAATGCCTTACAAAGAAGATGGGTAAAAAGAAAAAGCAGACATTGAATATCCCTGTTACGTTCGTTGATGGAAGGATCGGACCAAGGTGCAGCGTGGTAGGAGTACATTTTAATTCATTAAATGAACACAGAAAAAAAATGATAATACAAAAACAAAACGTAACGTCGAGTAGTGCTAAACAGCACAGTACCAAGAACAAGATCCCACAAACTACAGGTGGAAAAAGGCTGCCTAAGTATGATCCCCAATCAGAGACAACAATAGACAGCTGCCTCCGATTGAGAACCATAACCGGCCAACAAAGAAATAAAAAACATAGATTGCCCACCCTAGTCACACCCTGACCTAACCAAATAGAGAATTATAAGGATCTCTACGGTCAGGGCGTGACAACCCTTTGAGCATGGTGAAGTTATTCATCACACTGTGGATGGTGTATCAATACACCCAGTCACTATAAAGATACAGGCATCTTTCCTAACTCAGTTGCCAGAGAGGAAGGAAACCGCTCAGGGATTTCATCATGAAGCCAATGGTGACTTTAAAACAGTTACAGAGTTTAATGGCTGTGATCTGAGAAAACTGAGGATAGATCAACAACATTATAGTTACTCCACAATACTAACCTAATTGACATAGTGAAAAGAAGGAAGCCTGTACAGAATAAACATGTTCCAAAACATCCATCCCACGGCATTAAAGTAATAATAATAAAAATGGCAAAGCATTTCACTTTTTGTCCTGAATACAAAGTGTTATGTTTGGGGCAAATCCAATACAACACATTACTGAGTACCACTTTCCATATTTTCAAGAACAGTGGTGGCTGCATCATGTTATCAAATCAAATCAAGCTTTATTTGCCACATGTTCCGAATACAACAAGTGTAGTTACTTACAAGCCCTTAACCAACAGTGCAGTTCAAGAAGAAATGATAAAATATTTATCAAGTAGGATAAAATAAAAAATAAGAACAGAAAGTAACACAATAAGAATAACAATAACGAGGCTATATACAGGGGGCACCGGTACCAAGTCAGTGTGCGGAGGTACAGGCTAGTTGAGGTAATCTGTACGTGTAGTTGAGGGCGAAGTGACTATGCATAGGTAACAAACAAACAGCAAGTAGCAGCAGTGTACAAAAGAGGGGGGGGGGGGGTCAATGTAAATTGTCCAGTGGCGATTTTTATGCAAAGTTCAGCAGTCTAATGGCTTGGGGGTAGAAGCTGTTGAGGAGCCTTTTGGTCCTAGACTAGGCGCTCAGGTAACGCTTGCTGTGCGGTAGCCGAGAAAACGTATAACTTGGGTGACTGTAGTCTCTGACAATTTTATGGGTTTCCTCTGACACCGCCTATTATATAGGTCCTGGATGGCAGGAAGCTTGGCCCCGGTGATGTACTGGGCCGTTCGCCCTACCCTCTGTAATGCCTTACGGTCAGCTGCCGAGCAGTTGCCATACCAGGCGGTGATGCAACCGATCAGGATGCTCTCAATGGTGCAGCTGTAGAACCTTTTGAGGATCTGGGGACCCATGCCAAATATTTTCAGTATCCAGAGGGGGAAAAGGTTTTGTCTTACCCTCTTCACGACTGTATTGGTATGTTTGGACCATGATAGTTTGTTGGTGATGTGGACACCAAGGAACTTAAAACTCTCGACCCTCTCCACTACAGCCCCGTCAATGTTAATGGGGGCCTGTTCGGCCCGCCTTTTCCTATAGTCCACGATCAGCTCTTTTGTCTTGCTCACATTGAGGGAGAGGTTGTTGTCCTGGCACCATACTGCCAGTTCTCTGACCTCCTCCCTATAGGCTGTCTCATCGTTGTCGGTGATCAGGCCTACCACTGTTGTGTCGTCAGCTAACTTAATGATGGTGTTGGAGTTGTGTTTGGCCACGCAGTCGTGGGTGAACAGGGAATACAGGAGGGGTCTAAGTACACACCCGTGAGGGGGCCTAGTGTTAAAGATCAGCGTGGAAGACGTGTTGTTGCCTGGTTATGGGTATGCTTTTAATCGTTAAGGACTGTCAAATTTTACAGGGTAAAAAAGAAACTGAATGGAGCAAGCACAGGCAAAATCCTACAGGAAAAACTGGTTCAGACTGCTTTCCAACATACACTGTAGTTGCTTACCAAGAAGACTGTGAATGTTCCTGAGTGTCTGAGTTACAGTTTTGACTTAAATCTACTTGAAAATCTATGGCAAGACCTGAAAATAGTTGTCTATGTAAGGACCGACGCTGGAGACGAGAAGCAAGTACAGGAAGTGAACATTTAATGGAAAATGGACATCAAACAAAACAAGAACAGCGTCGGGATGGGGGGAACAAAACAACATTACGATAATAATGCAGACACGGGGAAAACTGATGGGATGGAGATGGAGATGGAGTATTGTGTGTAGATGGGTGAGAGAATGTTTTTATTCAATCCATTTTGAATTCAGGCTGTAACACAACAAAATGTGGAATAAGTCAAGAGATATGAATACTTTCTGAAGGCACTGTAAATACATTTGATTTATTGAACTACTGTTTCTCTCTCTGTCTTCCAGAGCAGTCCTGATCAGTCTGCGTATCCTAGCCAACATCCTGGTCCTTCTCTCTCTGGCTGGCAGCATTTATATAATCTACTTTGTGGTGGACCGCTCCCAGAAACTAGAGCTGGAGAAGCCAGAGCTAACACTATGGGAGAAGAATGAGGTAGCTAGCTACAGTATACACTGAGTATACCAAACATTAGGAACACCTCCCCTGTGTCCCCTTTAAGGTACAGCCTCAGTTCATCGGGGCATGGACTCCACAAGATTTCGAAAGTGTTCCACAGGGATGCTGGCCCATGTTGACTCCAATACTTCCCACAGTTGGCTGGATGTTCTTCGGGTGGTGGGCCATTCTTGATACACATGGGAAACTGTTGAGTGTGAAAAACCCAGCTGCGTTGGGTTCTTGTCACAAACCGTTGCGTCTGTCACCTACTACCATACTCCGTTCAAAGGCACTTAGATGTTTTGTCTTGCCCATTCAACCTCTGAAGGGCACACATACGCAATCAATGTCTCAATTTTCTCAGTGCTTAAAAATCCTTCTTTAACCTGTCTCCTCCCCTTCATCTACACTGATTTAAGTGGATTTAACAAGTGACATCAGTAAGGGATCATAGCTTTAACCTGTATTCACCAGGTCAGTCTATGTCATGGAAAGAGCAGGTGTTCTTAATGTTTTGTAAGTGGGCTTACTCTGAGTCCGGGAAACCTGACAAGATTGTGTTTGACTTGGTTGATGGATTATGGCTACTGTATCTCATTTTGGGCACTTGATTTCCCTGATGACAAAGACATATGTGACAGGACTTCAATTACATCGTGCCTTGTGTTTCTCTCGCATCATTTCCTCTCAGGATGCTGTAATAAAGGCGTTAATGTGAAACTGGAGACCAATAGGGAGACTGCTATCACCAGCCACATGTATCACCATCTGTGCATGACAGCTGATCATTTAATTCAGTTCAGGATAATGGATGTCTGTAGGGCTTTGATAAGATAACTGTTTCCACTACCCTGATGTCACTGCCTGGACTGAAGAAAAAAAACAGGTCAAATCATGACATCAGTGATCTTTAGGTCAGAAAGTCAAAGCTCTAGAAAGATGCCAGAGTTTCCGATTTGGAATTCTGAGTTGGACAGCCTCTAAGCTCCTAACTGCTTGCTCCTCCGATGCATCCATATATTAGTGAAAAAGAGAAGAGAAGGTCCTGATACAATGACTCCTTATGATGTCATCAGGCATATATGAAGGTGTCTATTTTATAACATACCCAGTGTCTGATTTCATATCCTGTTTCCTGTCCCAGGTGAGTGTGGTGGTGTCCCTCATCACCATGATTGCCCCGTCTGCCTTTGAGCTGGTGGCTCAACTGGAGATGTACCATCCCAGGACCTCCCTCCGCTTCCAGCTGGCCAGGTCTGACTCTGACAGCACCTCAAATCTCATTTGTTCACACTTAACATTGCGTTTCACAGATACAGTAGAGTATCGGTGAAATTGGATTCATATTTTGACATGTAACTACACCGTAGCTCTACTGTTCGTTAATGTTGCTACTAACTTAGCTTGTTTTCTTTATTTTTTAATGCAGTGAATGTTTTGTCTCCTCGCCACAGAGTCCTGGTGTTGTATCTGGGTAACCTGTACAGCCTCATCATTGCCCTTCTGGACAAGGTCAACAGTATGAGTATGGCGTCAGCTGCTGCAGCTGTAAGTAGTCCTGCTGAGATTGAGGCGTTCCTAATGTGGACATTAGGACATATTGTGCCGTAGTCCTCAATCAATAAAGAAATGTTACTGTTATTGCTGATGTTAATGTCAATGCTTTTAAAAACGTTTTTTATTTTTTATTATTATTAGATTTTTTAAAACTTTATTTAACTAGGCAAGTCAGTTAAGAACAAATTCTTATTTACAATGACGGCCTACCCCAGACGGCGCCTTATGGACTCCCAATCACGGCTGGATGTGATGCAGCCTGGATGCTACTGTTAACAACAATCTTGATCTGTAAATGTGGGGAAGGTTTAGAAAACAAAGGAATGAAATTATGAAAATGTTCGTACATTTTAAAGCTCTGATTGACTGATGGATGGATAGACAGACTGACTGGTTGATTGGTTGATTGATCATTAATGGTTTTGATGGATTATTTCCAGGCGGCGGCCTCTGTGGTTTCGGGGAACTTGTCTGACTCCACGGCATTCATGGCGACCATCTCCCAGCCGGGGGAGACGAGCCTCTCCACCCTCGTATCCGACATCTCCATCTCTGAAAACCACAACAGCACCATAGCGACCATTGCCATGGTGCTGGATGTCAACACCAGCATCAGCACCAGCAAGGTCACCATGGCAACCATGTACAACCACACTGGGATGTTTGAGCAGAACAAGCAGAAGAAACCGGACGAGTGCTGGGAGACCTACGTTGGACAGGTGCAGAAGTTCATTCCTTGTCATTCGTTCATTCGCTCATTTGTTCATTTGTCTATTCGTTCATTTGTTCCTTCATTTATTTGTCCATTCATTTCTTAATTAATTCATTTCTTAATCTGTCCACTTGTCCATTCATTCATCTCTTAACGTTAATTGAGCAACCCTTTACAGAGAAAGTGTACTAACAACTGTTCCATGAAGGTCGAGACCTTTAGCATCGGCCAGAGTAGAACTGTTACAGGGACACTCCATCATCAACCTGACAATGTACATGACTACATACAGTTGAAGTTGGAAGTGTACATACACTTAGGTTGAGTCATTAAAACTATTTTTCAACCACTCCACAAATTTCTTGTTAACAAACTATAGTTTTGGCAAGTCGGTATGGACATCTACTTTTTCCAACAATTGCTTACAGACAGATTATTTCACTTATAATTCACTGTATCACCATTCCAGTGGGTCAGAAGTTTACATACACTAAGTTGACTGTGCCTTTAAACAGCTTGGAAAATTCCAGAAAATGATGTCATGGCTTTAGAAGCTTCTGATAGGCTAATTGACATAATTTGAGTCAATTGAAGGTGTACCTGTGGATGTATTTGAAAGCCTACCTTCAACCTTAGTGCCTCTTTGCTTGACATCATGGGAAAATCAAAAGAAATCAGCCAAGACCTCAGAAAAAAAATTGTAGACCTCCACAAGCCTGGTTCATCCTTGGGAGCAATTTCCAAACGCCTGAAGGTACCACGTTCATCTGTACAAATAATAGTACACAAGTATAAACACCATGGGACCGCTCATTAAGGCGACGCGTTCTGTCACCTAGAGATGAACGTACTTTGTTGTGAAAAGTGCAAATCATTCCCAGAACAACAGCAAAGGTCCTTGTGAAGATGCTGGAGGTAACCTTTACAAAAGTATCTGTATCCACAGTAAAACGAGTCCTATACTGACATAACCTGAAAGGCCGCTCAGCAAGGAAGAAGCCACTGATCCAAAACCAAACTAAGGTTTGCAACTGCACATGGGGACACTTCACAAAATAGATGGCATAATGAGGACGGAAAATTATGTGGATATATTGAAGCAACATCTCAAGACATCAGTCAGGAAGTTAAAGCTTGGTCGCAAATAGGTCTTCCAAATGGACAATGACCCCAAGCATACTTCCAAAGTTGTGGCAAAATGGCTTTGGAGTGGCCATCACAAAGCCCTGACCTCAATCCTATAGAAAATTTGTCGGCAGAACTGAAAAAGCGTGTGCGAGCAAGGAGGAAAACAAACCTGACTCAGTTACACCAGCTCTGTCAGGAGGAATGGGCCACAATTCACCCAATTTATTGTGGGAAGCTTGTGGAAGGCTACCCAAAACGTTAAACAATTTAAAGGCAATGCTACCAAATACTAATTGTGAACTTCTGTAAACTTCTGACCCACTGGGAATGTGATGAAAGAAATTAAAGCTGAAACAAATCATTCTCTCTACTATTATTCTGACATTTCACATTCTTAAAATAAAATGGTGATCCTAACATGACCTAAGACAGGGAATTTTTACTAGGATTAAATGTCAGGAATTGTGAAAAACTGAGTTTAAATGTATTTGGCTAAGGTGTATGTAAACTTCCGACTTCAACTGTAAGGCATTCATACCATTTTCATGAAATCATTCATAACACCTTTATGGGTGATGTGGTATCATTCACAACACCTTTATGAATGCTGTGGTATCATTCATAACACCTTTATGAATGCTGTGGTATCATTCATAACACCTTTATGAATGCTGTGTTATCATTCATAACACCTTTATGAAGGCTGAAGTATCATTCATAACACCTTTATGAATGCTCTGGTATCATTCATAACACCTTTATGAATGCTGTGGTATCATTCACAACATCTTTATGAATGCTGTGGTATCATTCATAACACTTTATGAATGCTGTGGTATCATTCACAACACCTTTATGAATGCTGTGGTATCATTCACAACACCTTTATAAATGCTGTGGTATCATTCATAACACCTTTATGAATGCTGTGGTATCATTCATAACACCTTTATGAATGCTGAGGTATCATTCATAACACCTTTATGAATGCTGAAGTATCATTCATAACACTTTATGAATGCTGTGGTATCATTCACAACACCTTTATGAATGCTGAGGTATCATTCATAACACCTTTATGAATGTTGAGGTATCATTCATAACACCTTTATGAATGCTGTGGTATCATTCATAACACCTTTATGAATGCTGAAGTATCATTCATAACACCTTTATGAATGCTGTAGTATCATTCATAACACCTTTATGTATAATTTATAACAACATCCATAACACATACATTCAGCATCATTCACAAGGACTCTTCAAAATAAAAGTCCCCTAGAATAGATCTTTGTCTATTGTACAAAGGAAATGTGTATTACTACTGTCACAGTAATCTATTATGAAACATAACACTGGAGTAGTTCAACCATGTCAGCCTAAGCACTCTGTGTGTACGATAAGCACCAATAACTATTACTGTTTTAGATCATTCTGTCTGTACACAGACCTAATAATCAACAGTCTCATCCCTCAGACAGTTACCCTTAATACCTCTTAAAGGCATTATGCCCGACAAGAAAAATGAAAATGTCTTGTCCTGTGATTGTTTCCCCCTAAACAATAGATTGAGTATGGATTGAAACGTACCCAGGCAGACGTTCAGGTAATGAAGCTGTCACTAGGCCAAGGATGAAAAACAGATGACTTGTTCTTGGTGCAGATCAATAGGAGGGTATATCGTGTATCGTCGTCTCAGGAGTGGATATTCTCAACAGGAAAAGGACATAATCTAATTAACAGACCTGGGTTCAAATGATATGTTTTTATATGTTCAAATGCTTGATGGAGCTTTCAACCAATAGTGAAGTCCCCAAAAATGCAAGAACCCAGGTCTGATAAGTATAGCTTGATGATCCATTTCCAATGAGTTATGTGCAGTTAGGACAGATGTAATGAGTTTTTCTGAAAGACATACAGTATGCATTTTGTTCATTTAGCAGGCGCTCTTATCCAGAGCGACTTACATTCAAATAAGGTCTATAAAACAACCACATGCCACAGTCACTCCAAGTACAAATTCAATAAAGCTGACAGTGACATCAGTGCGAGTAGGTGTTAGCTAGTCATTACAGAATGACCAGAGTTACCTTAAAGACAGATAGTTACCAGACAGTAACAGTAACAGTACATTTCTTTATGCTCATATGTTTATATGTGTTGTATTGTAGGAGATGTTGAAGCTGTCTATCATCGATATGATCTTCACGGTGGCCAGTATCCTGTTGATAGACTTCATCAGAGGGCTGGTGGTCAGGTACCTGAGTGACTGCTGCTGCTGGGACCTGGAGAGCAAGTTTGTACGTACTCAACCTCCATTCAAAAAGTATTTGTTTACTTTCAAATAGTCTAGCTGTGCTTAACTGAGCTTGCTTGGTGCAATGGAATAGTCCCGAAAGTGCAAATACTGCCCATATGGCACTACAGGCAAGCTCAAAGGTTTGAAAGAAAACAAATACTGTTTGAACCCAAGGGTGATTGTGACTGTGTCGTTATCGTCTGATTACAGTTGACGTCTGGATAAGTGCAAACTATGTTGAAGTGCAGTACGGTTTGCAAGTCACAATTGGATGACATGCTTTTTAATTGCTCCTGGTAACGTTCTGGTTTAGTCCACGCCATCACGGCAGGCCCAAGCTGTTGCATCTGTCAGGAGTCAACTGTATTTTAAGACATTTGACTAGGTCATCAATATATTTTATGAAGTAATTAAAGGTTTAATTAATGTCACCCTTTATGTTTCCCACCTGGCAGCCTGAATATGGGGAATTCAAGATAGCTGAGAATGTACTCCACCTGATATATAACCAAGGAATGATCTGGTATGTCACATTCTACTGGATTTGTCACTTCATCTATTCTTTATTTTTATAGGACAGTGGAGTTCCACTCAACCTTTCACATTGTTTAAACCCTGGTCTCCAGTGGGGAGGTATTTTACATTGACATTTTTGTCATTTATCAGACACTCTTATCCCGAGGAATTAGGGTCAAATGTCCTTCTCAAGGGAAACACCCACAGTTTTTTTCCACAAGTCGACTCGGGGATCCGAACCAGTGACCTTTCAGTTACTGACCCAACACTCTTACCCGCTAGGATACCTGCCACCCTAGGAAAACGTGCTTATTGCTGGGAGTGTTACGCACCCACTCCACCACGGCTCGGAACGTATTTTTCTCTTCTGACATATGATATTGGTCTTTGCTGTTGAGCTTTCAGACATCAGATACAACATAGACAGTAGATGGAACTAGGACCCAGAGTTCATCCTCAAGTCACATTGCCAGAAAAACTCCAGTTAGAGATATAACACACTCTCACACACTTCAATTCTATGTTCACTTTATCCAATTTGTTACAATGTGTGGAAACGTGTAAATTCCTCTGTATGAATAACGGCTCTAAATTATGTATATTGCTAGCAGCACCATATCACAAGTGACATTCTGACTGTGAAAATGTGATTGGCTATTAATGGTGATTCTGATTCTAATGTAGAAGGTAATGTGCCCATATTAGCTATAATATATAGACCAATACTTCTATAAAAGGCAACCTTACTAAGGGCAGGACAGCCCCTGACCCAGAGTAATATGCTGTGTTATGTGTGATATTTCCATTCCACACCTCTGCAGTTAGATGGTGTCGTGGAAATGTCTTGTATTACCAAATGATGAGAGAGCAAATCACACACCAGTCAGAGTTATACTTAAACTTCACCTTTAATAATAATTAAGCTTTTGCAATAGCATTTGACTTTCAACATTTCAGTATCTCTAATGAAAAGTTGGGAGTGGTCAACATAATGGCAACCCAGATCTTTTATAGCAAAGATCCACCCCCTAGTCAACATGACAAACCACAGATAATAAGAACTGTTTACAAAGAAAGACTTTTACTTGAGAGTGGAGTATCCCATAGCCAGACAGCATTAGCTATATATTATCGTTCAGTTTGGTCTCCTAAACAAGGTTCTAATCTCGTTCTTGGTACAACATAGTACCAAAACATGACCTCATCCAATGGCATATATCGATTGTCAATTCTAGATACCCCCATCTCAAATACATCCCCTCCTGGACAAGCTCATGGAGGAGAGTGAGCCTCTAGGTCTTATACTAGGTCAAGAGAAGGGCAACATCAGAGAGGACATACAATGGTTCCAGACACTGCCATACTCTTCCCCCAAATGGGAAAAGTAGGGAGTGACTGGTGTACAGACATTGTGGAGCCAACTAACTGGTTCCCCATTAATCACGCCATCCCTTCCCTTTAGGAATAGTTACAGACACATTCACAGATAAGACAAGCCTGACCTCTCACCTCTCTGGGCCCCAAGTAACTAAGCCTTAGCTGAGAAGGGATAACTGCAAACTGCCAACCCTGTATTCCAAAGAGATACATTCTAATGACAAGTATCTCACAAGCATATTCTGAAAATAAAACATCTTATCTATGTTACCCAACTAATTCTGATTCATCCCCAACAATGGACAGTATTACCTCTGTTCATTCCACACCTCTACAGTTAGATGGACAGTATTACCTCTGTTCATTCCACACCTCTACAGTTAGATGGATAGTAGTACCTCTGTTCATTCCACACCTCTGCAGTTAGATGGACAGTATTACCTCTACAGTTAGATGGACAGTATTACCTCTGTTAATTTCACACCTCTGCAGTTAGATGGATAGTATTACCTCTACAGTTAGATGGATAGTATTACCTCTGTTCATTCCACACCTCTGCAGTTAGATGGATAGTAGTACCTCTGTTCATTCCACACCTCTACAATTAGATGGACAGTATTACCTCTGTTCATTCCACACCTCTGCAGTTAGATGGATAGTATTACCTCTGTTCATTCCACACCTCTACAGTTAGATGGACAGTATTACCTCTGTTCATTCCACACCTCTGCAGTTAGATGGATAGTATTACCTCTGTTCATTCCACACCTCTACAGTTAGATGGACAGTATTACCTCTGTTCATTCCACACCTCTGCAGTTAGATGGATAGTATTACCTCTACAGTTAGATGGATAGTATTACCTCTGTTCATTCCACACCTCTACAGTTAGATGGACAGTATTACCTCTGTTCATTCCACACCTCTACAGTTAGATGGACAGTATTACATCTGTTCATTCCACACCTCTGCAGTTAGATGGATAGTATTACCTCTGCAGTTAGATGGATAGTATTACCTCTGCAGTTAGATGGATAGTATTACCTCTGTTCATTCCACACCTCTACAGTTAGATGCATAGTATTACCTCTGTTCATTCCACACCTCTACAGTTAGATGGACAGTATTACCTCTGTTCATTCCACACCTCTACAGTTAGATGGACAGTATTACCTCTACAGTTAGATGGATAGTATTACCTCTGCAGTTAGATGGATAGTATTACCTCTGTTCATTCCACACCTCTACAGTTAGATGGATAGTAGTACCTCTGTTCATTCCACACCTCTGCAGTTAGATGGATAGTATTACCTCTACAGTTAGATGGATAGTATTACCTCTGTTAATTTCACACCTCTGCAGTTAGATGGACAGTATTACCTCTGTTCATTCCACACCTCTGCAGTTAGATGGATAGTATTACCTCTGCAGTTAGATGGATAGTATTACCTCTGCAGTTAGATGGATAGTATTACCTCTGTTCATTCCACACCTCTACAGTTAGATGGATAGTAGTACCTCTGTTCATTCCACACCTCTGCAGTTAGATGGATAGTATTACCTCTACAGTTAGATGGATAGTATTACCTCTGTTAATTTCACACCTCTGCAGTTAGATGGACAGTATTACCTCTGTTCATTTCACACCTCTACAGTTAGATGGACAGTATTACCTCTGTTCATTCCACACCTCTGCAGTTAGATGGATAGTATTACCTCTGTTCATTCCACACCTCTACAGTTAGATGGACAGTATTACCTCTGTTCATTTCACACCTCTACAGTTAGATGGACAGTATTACCTCTGTTCATTCCACACCTCTGCAGTTAGATGGACAGTATTACCTCTGCAGTTAGATGGATAGTATTACCTCTACAGTTAGATGGATAGTATTACCTCTGTTAATTTCACACCTCTACAGTTAGATGGACAGTATTACCTCTGTTCATTCCACACCTCTACAGTTAGATGGACAGTATTACCTCTGTTCATTCCACACCTCTGCAGTTAGATGGATAGTATTACCTCTGTTCATTTCACACCTCTACAGTTAGATGGACAGTATTACCTCTGTTCATTCCACACCTCTGCAGTTAGATGGATAGTATTACCTCTGCAGTTAGATGGATAGTAGTACCTCTACAGTTAGATGGATAGTATTACCTCTGCAGTTAGATGGACAGTATTACCTCTGTTCATTCCACACCTCTGCAGTTAGATGGATAGTATTACCTCTGTTCATTCCACACCTCTACAGTTAGATGGACAGTATTACCTCTGTTAATTTCACACCTCTGCAGTTAGATGGACAGTATTACCTCTGTTCATTCCACACCTCTGCAGTTAGATGGATAGTATTACCTCTGTTAATTTCACACCTCTACAGTTAGATGGACAGTATTACCTCTGTTCATTCCACACCTCTACAGTTAGATGGACAGTATTACCTCTGTTCATTCCACACCTCTGCAGTTAGATGGACAGTATTACCTCTGTTCATTCCACACCTCTGCAGTTAGATGGATAGTATTACCTCTGCAGTTAGATGGATAGTATTACCTCTGTTCATTCCACACCTCTGCAGTTAGATGGATAGTATTACCTCTACAGTTAGATGGATAGTATTACCTCTGTTCATTCCACACCTCTACAGTTAGATGGATAGTAGTACCTCTGTTCATTTCACACCTCTGCAGTTAGATGGATAGTATTACCTCTACAGTCAGATGGATAGTATTACCTCTACAGTTAGATGGATAGTATTACCTCTGTTCATTCCACACCTCTACAGTTAGATGGATAGTAGTACCTCTGTTCATTCCACACCTCTGCAGTTAGATGGACAGTATTACCTCTGTTCATTCCACACCTCTGCAGTTAGATGGATAGTATTACCTCTGTTCATTCCACACCTCTGCAGTTAGATGGATAGTATTACCTCTACAGTTAGATGGATAGTATTACCTCTGCAGTTAGATGGATAGTATTACCTCTGTTCATTCCACACCTCTGCAGTTAGATGGATAGTATTACCTCTACAGTTAAATGGATAGTATTACCTCTGCAGTTAGATGGATAGTATTACCTCTACAGTTAGATTGATAGTATTACCTCTGTTAATTTCACACCTCTGCAGTTAGATGGATAGTATTACCTCTGTTAATTTCACACCTCTGCAGTTAGATGGACAGTATTACCTCTGTTAATTTCACACCTCTGCAGTTAGATGGATAGTATTACCTCTGTTAATTTCACACCTCTGCAGTTAGATGGATAGTATTACCTCTGTTCATTCCACACCTCTGCAGTTAGATGGATAGTATTACCTCTGCAGTTAGATGGATAGTATTACCTCTGCAGTTAGATGGATAGTATTACCTCTGTTCATTCCACACCTCTACAGTTAGATGCATAGTATTACCTCTGTTCATTCCACACCTCTACAGTTAGATGGACAGTATTACCTCTGTTCATTCCACACCTCTACAGTTAGATGGATAGTATTACCTCTGCAGTTAGATGGATAGTATTACCTCTGTTCATTCCACACCTCTACAGTTAGATGGATAGTATTACCTCTGTTAATTTCACACCACTGCAGTTAGATGGACAGTATTACCTCTGTTAATTTCACACCTCTGCAGTTAGATGGATAGTATTACCTCTACAGTTAGATGGATAGTATTACCTCTGTTCATTCCACACCTCTGCAGTTAGATGGATAGTAGTACCTCTGTTCATTCCACACCTCTACAGTTAGATGGACAGTATTACCTCTGTTCATTCCACACCTCTGCAGTTAGATGGATAGTATTACCTCTGTTCATTCCACACCTCTACAGTTAGATGGACAGTATTACCTCTGTTCATTCCACACCTCTGCAGTTAGATGGATAGTATTACCTCTGTTCATTCCACACCTCTACAGTTAGATGGACAGTATTACCTCTGTTCATTCCACACCTCTGCAGTTAGATGGATAGTATTACCTCTACAGTTAGATGGATAGTATTACCTCTGTTCATTCCACACCTCTACAGTTAGATGGACAGTATTACCTCTGTTCATTCCACACCTCTACAGTTAGATGGACAGTATTACATCTGTTCATTCCACACCTCTGCAGTTAGATGGATAGTATTACCTCTGCAGTTAGATGGGTAGTATTACCTCTGCAGTTAGATGGATAGTATTACCTCTGTTCATTCCACACCTCTACAGTTAGATGCATAGTATTACCTCTGTTCATTCCACACCTCTACAGTTAGATGGACAGTATTACCTCTGTTCATTCCACACCTCTACAGTTAGATGGACAGTATTACCTCTACAGTTAGATGGATAGTATTACCTCTGCAGTTAGATGGATAGTATTACCTCTGTTCATTCCACACCTCTACAGTTAGATGGATAGTAGTACCTCTGTTCATTCCACACCTCTGCAGTTAGATGGATAGTATTACCTCTACAGTTAGATGGATAGTATTACCTCTGTTAATTTCACACCTCTGCAGTTAGATGGATAGTATTACCTCTGTTAATTTCACACCTCTACAGTTAGATGGACAGTATTACCTCTGTTAATTTCACACCTCTGCAGTTAGATGGACAGTATTACCTCTGTTCATTCCACACCTCTGCAGTTAGATGGATAGTATTACCTCTGCAGTTAGATGGATAGTATTACCTCTGCAGTTAGATGGATAGTATTACCTCTGCAGTTAGATGGATAGTATTACCTCTGTTCATTCCACACCTCTACAGTTAGATGGATAGTAGTACCTCTGTTCATTCCACACCTCTGCAGTTAGATGGATAGTATTACCTCTACAGTTAGATGGATAGTATTACCTCTGTTAATTTCACACCTCTGCAGTTAGATGGACAGTATTACCTCTGTTCATTTCACACCTCTACAGTTAGATGGACAGTATTACCTCTGTTCATTCCACACCTCTGCAGTTAGATGGACAGTATTACCTCTGCAGTTAGATGGATAGTATTACCTCTACAGTTAGATGGATAGTAGTACCTCTGTTCATTCCACACCTCTACAGTTAGATGGATAGTATTACCTCTGTTAATTTCACACCTCTGCAGTTAGATGGACAGTATTACCTCTGTTCATTCCACACCTCTGCAGTTAGATGGATAGTATTACCTCTGCAGTTAGATGGATAGTAGTACCTCTGCAGTTAGATGGATAGTATTACCTCTACAGTTAGATGGATAGTAGTACCTCTGTTCATTCCACACCTCTGCAGTTAGATGGATAGTATTACCTCTACAGTTAGATGGATAGTATTACCTCTGTTAATTTCACACCTCTGCAGTTAGATGGACAGTATTACCTCTGTTCATTTCACACCTCTACAGTTAGATGGATAGTATTACCTCTGTTCATTTCACACCTCTACAGTTAGATGGACAGTATTACCTCTGTTCATTCCACACCTCTGCAGTTAGATGGACAGTATTACCTCTGCAGTTAGATGGACAGTATTACCTCTGCAGTTAGATGGATAGTATTACCTCTACAGTTAGATGGACAGTATTACCTCTGTTCATTCCACACCTCTACAGTTAGATGGACAGTATTACCTCTGTTCATTCCACACCTCTACAGTTAGATGGACAGTATTACCTCTGTTCATTCCACACCTCTACAGTTAGATGGACAGTATTACCTCTGTTCATTCCACACCTCTACAGTTAGATGGACAGTATTACCTCTGTTCATTCCACACCTCTACAGTTAGATGGACAGTATTACCTCTGTTCATTCCACACCTCTGCAGTTAGATGGACAGTATTACCTCTGTTAATTTCACACCTCTACAGTTAGATGGACAGTATTACCTCTGTTCATTCCACACCTCTACAGTTAGATGGACAGTATTACCTCTGTTCATTCCACACCTCTGCAGTTAGATGGATAGTATTACCTCTGTTCATTCCACACCTCTACAGTTAGATGGATAGTATTACCTCTGTTCATTTCACACCTCTACAGTTAGATGGACAGTATTACCTCTGTTCATTCCACACCTCTGCAGTTAGATGGATAGTATTACCTCTGCAGTTAGATGGATAGTAGTACCTCTACAGTTAGATGGATAGTATTACCTCTGCAGTTAGATGGACAGTATTACCTCTGTTCATTCCACACCTCTGCAGTTAGATGGATAGTATTACCTCTGTTCATTCCACACCTCTGCAGTTAGATGGATAGTATTACCTCTGCAGTTAGATGGATAGTATTACCTCTGCAGTTAGATGGATAGTATTACCTCTGTTCATTCCACACCTCTGCAGTTAGATGGATAGTATTACCTCTACAGTTAGATGGATAGTATTACCTCTGTTCATTCCACACCTCTACAGTTAGATGGATAGTAGTACCTCTGTTCATTTCACACCTCTGCAGTTAGATGGATAGTATTACCTCTACAGTCAGATGGATAGTATTACCTCTACAGTTAGATGGATAGTATTACCTCTGTTCATTCCACACCTCTACAGTTAGATGGATAGTAGTACCTCTGTTCATTCCACACCTCTGCAGTTAGATGGACAGTATTACCTCTGTTCATTCCACACCTCTGCAGTTAGATGGATAGTATTACCTCTGTTCATTCCACACCTCTGCAGTTAGATGGATAGTATTACCTCTACAGTTAGATGGATAGTATTACCTCTGCAGTTAGATGGATAGTATTACCTCTGTTCATTCCACACCTCTGCAGTTAGATGGATAGTATTACCTCTACAGTTAAATGGATAGTATTACCTCTGCAGTTAGATGGATAGTATTACCTCTACAGTTAGATTGATAGTATTACCTCTGTTAATTTCACACCTCTGCAGTTAGATGGATAGTATTACCTCTGTTAATTTCACACCTCTGCAGTTAGATGGACAGTATTACCTCTGTTAATTTCACACCTCTGCAGTTAGATGGATAGTATTACCTCTGTTAATTTCACACCTCTGCAGTTAGATGGATAGTATTACCTCTGTTCATTCCACACCTCTGCAGTTAGATGGATAGTATTACCTCTGCAGTTAGATGGATAGTATTACCTCTGCAGTTAGATGGATAGTATTACCTCTGTTCATTCCACACCTCTACAGTTAGATGCATAGTATTACCTTTGTTCATTCCACACCTCTACAGTTAGATGGACAGTATTACCTCTGTTCATTCCACACCTCTACAGTTAGATGGATAGTATTACCTCTGCAGTTAGATGGATAGTATTACCTCTGTTCATTCCACACCTCTACAGTTAGATGGATAGTATTACCTCTGTTAATTTCACACCTCTGCAGTTAGATGGACAGTATTACCTCTGTTAATTTCACACCTCTGCAGTTAGATGGATAGTATTACCTCTACAGTTAGATGGATAGTATTACCTCTGTTCATTCCACACCTCTGCAGTTAGATGGATAGTAGTACCTCTGTTCATTCCACACCTCTACAGTTAGATGGACAGTATTACCTCTGTTCATTCCACACCTCTGCAGTTAGATGGATAGTATTACCTCTGTTCATTCCACACCTCTACAGTTAGATGGACAGTATTACCTCTGTTCATTCCACACCTCTGCAGTTAGATGGATAGTATTACCTCTACAGTTAGATGGATAGTATTACCTCTGTTCATTCCACACCTCTACAGTTAGATGGACAGTATTACCTCTGTTCATTCCACACCTCTACAGTTAGATGGACAGTATTACATCTGTTCATTCCACACCTCTGCAGTTAGATGGATAGTATTACCTCTGCAGTTAGATGGATAGTATTACCTCTGCAGTTAGATGGATAGTATTACCTCTGTTCATTCCACACCTCTACAGTTAGATGCATAGTATTACCTCTGTTCATTCCACACCTCTACAGTTAGATGGACAGTATTACCTCTGTTCATTCCACACCTCTACAGTTAGATGGACAGTATTACCTCTACAGTTAGATGGATAGTATTACCTCTGCAGTTAGATGGATAGTATTACCTCTGTTCATTCCACACCTCTACAGTTAGATGGATAGTAGTACCTCTGTTCATTCCACACCTCTGCAGTTAGATGGATAGTATTACCTCTACAGTTAGATGGATAGTATTACCTCTGTTAATTTCACACCTCTGCAGTTAGATGGACAGTATTACCTCTGTTCATTCCACACCTCTGCAGTTAGATGGATAGTATTACCTCTGCAGTTAGATGGATAGTATTACCTCTGCAGTTAGATGGATAGTATTACCTCTGTTCATTCCACACCTCTACAGTTAGATGGATAGTAGTACCTCTGTTCATTCCACACCAATGCAGTTAGATGGATAGTATTACCTCTACAGTTAGATGGATAGTATTACCTCTGTTAATTTCACACCTCTGCAGTTAGATGGACAGTATTACCTCTGTTCATTTCACACCTCTACAGTTAGATGGACAGTATTACCTCTGTTCATTCCACACCTCTGCAGTTAGATGGATAGTATTACCTCTGTTCATTCCACACCTCTACAGTTAGATGGACAGTATTACCTCTGTTCATTTCACACCTCTACAGTTAGATGGACAGTATTACCTCTGTTCATTCCACACCTCTGCAGTTAGATGGACAGTATTACCTCTGCAGTTAGATGGATAGTATTACCTCTACAGTTAGATGGATAGTATTACCTCTGTTAATTTCACACCTCTGCAGTTAGATGGACAGTATTACCTCTGTTCATTTCACACCTCTACAGTTAGATGGACAGTATTACCTCTGTTCATTCCACACCTCTGCAGTTAGATGGATAGTATTACCTCTGCAGTTAGATGGATAGTAGTACCTCTACAGTTAGATGGATAGTATTACCTCTGCAGTTAGATGGATAGTATTACCTCTGCAGTTAGATGGATAGTAGTACCTCTACAGTTAGATGGATAGTATTACCTCTGCAGTTAGATGGACAGTATTACCTCTGTTCATTCCACACCTCTGCAGTTAGATGGATAGTATTACCTCTGTTCATTCCACACCTCTGCAGTTAGATGGATAGTATTACCTCTGCAGTTAGATGGATAGTATTACCTCTGCAGTTAGATGGATAGTATTACCTCTGTTCATTCCACACCTCTGCAGTTAGATGGATAGTATTACCTCTACAGTTAGATGGATAGTATTACCTCTGTTCATTCCACACCTCTACAGTTAGATGGATAGTAGTACCTCTGTTCATTTCACACCTCTGCAGTTAGATGGATAGTATTACCTCTAGAGTCAGATGGATAGTATTACCTCTACAGTTAGATGGATAGTATTACCTCTGTTCATTCCACACCTCTACAGTTAGATGGATAGTAGTACCTCTGTTCATTCCACACCTCTGCAGTTAGATGGACAGTATTACCTCTGTTCATTCCACACCTCTGCAGTTAGATGGATAGTATTACCTCTGTTCATTCCACACCTCTGCAGTTAGATGGATAGTATTACCTCTGCAGTTAGATGGATAGTATTACCTCTGTTCATTCCACACCTCTACAGTTAGATGGATAGTAGTACCTCTGTTCATTCCACACCTCTGCAGTTAGATGGACAGTATTACCTCTGTTCATTCCACACCTCTGCAGTTAGATGGATAGTATTACCTCTGTTCATTCCACACCTCTGCAGTTAGATGGATAGTATTACCTCTACAGTTAGATGGATAGTATTACCTCTGCAGTTAGATGGATAGTATTACCTCTGTTCATTCCACACCTCTGCAGTTAGATGGATAGTATTACCTCTACAGTTAAATGGATAGTATTACCTCTGCAGTTAGATGGATAGTATTACCTCTACAGTTAGATTGATAGTATTACCTCTGTTAATTTCACACCTCTGCAGTTAGATGGATAGTATTACCTCTGTTCATTCCACACCTCTGCAGTTAGATGGATAGTATTACCTCTGTTAATTTCACACCTCTGCAGTTAGATGGACAGTATTACCTCTGTTAATTTCACACCTCTGCAGTTAGATGGATAGTATTACCTCTGTTAATTTCACACCTCTGCAGTTAGATGGATAGTATTACCTCTGTTCATTCCACACCTCTGCAGTTAGATGGATAGTATTACCTCTGCAGTTAGATGGATAGTATTACCTCTGCAGTTAGATGGATAGTATTACCTCTGTTCATTCCACACCTCTACAGTTAGATGCATAGTATTACCTCTGTTCATTCCACACCTCTACAGTTAGATGGACAGTATTACCTCTGTTCATTCCACACCTCTACAGTTAGATGGATAGTATTACCTCTGCAGTTAGATGGATAGTATTACCTCTGTTCATTCCACACCTCTACAGTTAGATGGATAGTATTACCTCTGTTAATTTCACACCTCTGCAGTTAGATGGACAGTATTACCTCTGTTCATTCCACACCTCTACAGTTAGATGGATAGTAGTACCTCTGCAGTTAGATGGATAGTATTACCTCTGCAGTTAGATGGATAGTATTACCTCTGTTCATTCCACACCTCTACAGTTAGATGGATAGTAGTACCTCTGTTCATTCCACACCTCTGCAGATAGATGGATAGTATTACCTCTGCAGTTAGATGGACAGTATTACCTCTGTTCATTCCACACCTCTGCAGTTAGATGGATAGTATTACCTCTGCAGTTAGATGGATAGTATTACCTCTGCAGTTAGATGGATAGTATTACCTCTGTTCATTCCACACCTCTACAGTTAGATGGATAGTAGTACCTCTGTTCATTCCACACCTCTGCAGTTAGATGGATAGTATTACCTCTACAGTTAGATGGATAGTATTACCTCTGTTAATTTCACACCTCTGCAGTTAGATGGACAGTATTACCTCTGTTCATTTCACACCTCTACAGTTAGATGGACAGTATTACCTCTGTTCATTCCACACCTCTACAGTTAGATGGACAGTATTACCTCTGTTCATTCCACACCTCTACAGTTAGATGGATAGTATTACCTCTGCAGTTAGATGGATAGTATTACCTCTGTTCATTCCACACCTCTGCAGTTAGATGGATAGTATTACCTCTGTTCATTCCACACCTCTACAGTTAGATGGACAGTATTACCTCTGTTCATTCCACACCTCTGCAGTTAGATGGATAGTATTACCTCTGCAGTTAGATGGATAGTATTACCTCTACAGTTAGATGGATAGTATTACCTCTGTTAATTTCACACCTCTGCAGTTAGATGGATAGTATTACCTCTGTTAATTTCACACCTCTGCAGTTAGATGGACAGTATTACCTCTGTTCATTTCACACCTCTGCAGTTAGATGGATAGTAGTACCTCTGTTCATTCCACACCTCTACAGTTAGATGGATAGTAGTACCTCTGTTCATTCCACACCTCTACAGTTAGATGGATAGTATTACCTCTGCAGTTAGATGGATAGTATTACCTCTACAGTTAGATGGATAGTATTACCTCTGTTAATTTCACACCTCTGCAGTTAGATGGATAGTATTACCTCTGTTAATTTCACACCTCTGCAGTTAGATGGACAGTATTACCTCTGTTCATTTCACACCTCTGCAGTTAGATGGATAGTATTACCTCTGTTCATTCCACACCTCTACAGTTAGATGGATAGTATTACCTCTACAGTTAGATGGATAGTATTACCTCTGCAGTTAGATGGATAGTATTACCTCTGTTCATTCCACACCTCTGCAGTTAGATGGATAGTATTACCTCTACAGTTAAATGGATAGTATTACCTCTGCAGTTAGATGGATAGTATTACCTCTACAGTTAGATGGATAGTATTACCTCTGTTAATTTCACACCTCTGCAGTTAGATGGATAGTATTACCTCTGTTAATTTCACACCTCTGCAGTTAGATGGACAGTATTACCTCTGTTAATTTCACACCTCTGCAGTTAGATGGATAGTATTACCTCTGTTAATTTCACACCTCTGCAGTTAGATGGATAGTATTACCTCTGTTCATTCCACACCTCTGCAGTTAGATGGAAAGTATTACCTCTGCAGTTAGATGGATAGTATTACCTCTGCAGTTAGATGGATAGTATTACCTCTGTTAATTTCACACCTCTGCAGTTAGATGGATAGTATTACCTCTGTTCATTCCACACCTCTACAGTTAGATGCATAGTATTACCTCTGTTCATTCCACACCTCTACAGTTAGATGGACAGTATTACCTCTGTTCATTCCACACCTCTACAGTTAGATGGATAGTATTACCTCTGCAGTTAGATGGATAGTATTACCTCTGTTCATTCCACACCTCTACAGTTAGATGGATAGTATTACCTCTGTTAATTTCACACCTCTGCAGTTAGATGGACAGTATTACCTCTGTTCATTCCACACCTCTACAGTTAGATGGATAGTAGTACCTCTGCAGTTAGATGGATAGTATTACCTCTGCAGTTAGATGGATAGTATTACCTCTGTTCATTCCACACCTCTACAGTTAGATGGATAGTATTACCTCTGCAGTTAGATGGATAGTATTACCTCTGCAGTTAGATGGATAGTATTACCTCTGTTCATTCCACACCTCTACAGTTAGATGGATAGTAGTACCTCTGTTCATTCCACACCTCTGCAGTTAGATGGATAGTATTACCTCTGCAGTTAGATGGACAGTATTACCTCTGTTCATTCCACACCTCTGCAGTTAGATGGATAGTATTACCTCTGCAGTTAGATGGATAGTATTACCTCTGCAGTTAGATGGATAGTATTACCTCTGTTCATTCCACACCTCTACAGTTAGATGGATAGTAGTACCTCTGTTCATTCCACACCTCTGCAGTTAGATGGATAGTATTACCTCTACAGTTAGATGGATAGTATTACCTCTGCAGTTAGATGGATAGTATTACCTCTGTTCATTCCACACCTCTACAGTTAGATGGATAGTAGTACCTCTGTTCATTCCACACCTCTACAGTTAGATGGATAGTATTACCTCTGCAGTTAGATGGATAGTATTACCTCTGTTCATTCCACACCTCTGCAGTTAGATGGATAGTATTACCTCTGCAGTTAGATGGATAGTAGTACCTCTACAGTTAGATGGATAGTATTACCTCTGCAGTTAGATGGATAGTATTACCTCTGTTAATTTCACACCTCTGCAGTTAGATGGACAGTATTACCTCTGTTCATTCCACACCTCTGCAGTTAGATGGATAGTATTACCTCTGCAGTTAGATGGATAGTAGTACCTCTACAGTTAGATGGATAGTATTACCTCTGCAGTTAGATGGATAGTATTACCTCTACAGTTAGATTGATAGTATTACCTCTGTTAATTTCACACCTCTGCAGTTAGATGGATAGTATTGCCTCTGTTAATTTCACACCTCTGCAGTTAGATGGACAGTATTACCTCTGTTAATTTCACACCTCTGCAGTTAGATGGATAGTATTACCTCTGTTAATTTCACACCTCTGCAGTTAGATGGATAGTATTACCTCTGTTCATTCCACACCTCTGCAGTTAGATGGATAGTATTACCTCTGCAGTTAGATGGATAGTATTACCTCTGCAGTTAGATGGATAGTATTACCTCTGTTCATTCCACACCTCTACAGTTAGATGCATAGTATTACCTCTGTTCATTCCACACCTCTACAGTTAGATGGACAGTATTACCTCTGTTCATTCCACACCTCTACAGTTAGATGGATAGTATTACCTCTGCAGTTAGATGGATAGTATTACCTCTGTTCATTCCACACCTCTACAGTTAGATGGATAGTATTACCTCTGTTAATTTCACACCTCTGCAGTTAGATGGACAGTATTACCTCTGTTCATTCCACACCTCTACAGTTAGATGGATAGTAGTACCTCTGCAGTTAGATGGATAGTATTACCTCTGCAGTTAGATGGATAGTATTACCTCTGTTCATTCCACACCTCTACAGTTAGATGGATAGTAGTACCTCTGTTCATTCCACACCTCTGCAGATAGATGGATAGTATTACCTCTGCAGTTAGATGGACAGTATTACCTCTGTTCATTCCACACCTCTGCAGTTAGATGGATAGTATTACCTCTGCAGTTAGATGGATAGTATTACCTCTGTTCATTCCACACCTCTGCAGTTAGATGGATAGTATTACCTCTACAGTTAGATGGATAGTATTACCTCTGTTAATTTCACACCTCTGCAGTTAGATGGACAGTATTACCTCTGTTCATTCCACACCTCTGCAGTTAGATGGATAGTATTACCTCTGTTCATTCCACACCTCTGCAGTTAGATGGATAGTATTACCTCTGTTCATTCCACACCTCTGCAGTTAGATGGATAGTATTACCTCTACAGTTAGATGGATAGTATTACCTCTGTTAATTTCACACCTCTGCAGTTAGATGGACAGTATTACCTCTGTTCATTCCACACCTCTGCAGTTAGATGGATAGTATTACCTCTGTTCATTCCACACCTCTGCAGTTAGATGGATAGTATTACCTCTGTTCATTCCACACCTCTGCAGTTAGATGGACAGTATTACCTCTGTTCATTCCACACCTCTACAGTTAGATGGATAGTATTACCTCTGTTCATTCCACACCTCTGCAGTTAGATGGACAGTATTACCTCTGTTCATTCCACACCTCTACAGTTAGATGGATAGTATTACCTCTGCAGTTAGATGGATAGTATTACCTCTGTTCATTCCACACCTCTGCAGTTAGATGGATAGTATTACCTCTGTTCATTCCACACCTCTACAGTTAGATGGACAGTATTACCTCTGTTCATTCCACACCTCTGCAGTTAGATGGATAGTATTACCTCTGCAGTTAGATGGATAGTATTACCTCTACAGTTAGATGGATAGTATTACCTCTGTTAATTTCACACCTCTGCAGTTAGATGGATAGTATTACCTCTGTTAATTTCACACCTCTGCAGTTAGATGGACAGTATTACCTCTGTTCATTTCACACCTCTGCAGTTAGATGGATAGTAGTACCTCTGTTCATTCCACACCTCTACAGTTAGATGGATAGTAGTACCTCTGTTCATTCCACACCTCTACAGTTAGATGGATAGTATTACCTCTGCAGTTAGATGGATAGTATTACCTCTACAGTTAGATGGATAGTATTACCTCTGTTCATTCCACACCTCTACAGTTAGATGGATAGTATTACCTCTGTTAATTTCACACCTCTGCAGTTAGATGGATAGTATTACCTCTGTTAATTTCACACCTCTGCAGTTAGATGGACAGTATTACCTCTGTTCATTTCACACCTCTGCAGTTAGATGGATAGTATTACCTCTGCAGTTAGATGGATAGTATTACCTCTGTTAATTTCACACCTCTGCAGTTAGATGGATAGTATTACCTCTACAGTTAGATGGATAGTAGTACCTCTACAGTTAGATGGACAGTATTACCTCTGCAGTTAGATGGATACTATTACCTCTGTTAATTTCACACCTCTACAGTTAGATGGACAGTATTACCTCTGTTAATTTCACACCTCTGCAGTTAGATGGACAGTATTACCTCTGTTCATTTCACACCTCTGCAGTTAGATGGATAGTATTACCTCTGTTCATTCCACACCTCTACAGTTAGATTGATAGTATTACCTCTACAGTTAGATGGATAGTATTACCTCTGCAGTTAGATGGATAGTATTACCTCTGTTCATTCCACACCTCTGCAGTTAGATGGATAGTATTACCTCTACAGTTAAATGGATAGTATTACCTCTGCAGTTAGATGGATAGTATTACCTCTACAGTTAGATGGATAGTATTACCTCTGTTAATTTCACACCTCTGCAGTTAGATGGATAGTATTACCTCTGTTAATTTCACACCTCTGCAGTTAGATGGACAGTATTACCTCTGTTCATTCCACACCTCTGCAGTTAGATGGATAGTATTACCTCTGTTAATTTCACACCTCTGCAGTTAGATGGATAGTATTACCTCTGTTAATTTCACACCTCTGCAGTTAGATGGATAGTATTACCTCTGTTCATTCCACACCTCTGCAGTTAGATGGAAAGTATTACCTCTGCAGTTAGATGGATAGTATTACCTCTGCAGTTAGATGGATAGTATTACCTCTGTTAATTTCACACCTCTGCAGTTAGATGGATAGTATTACCTCTGTTCATTCCACACCTCTACAGTTAGATGCATAGTATTACCTCTGTTCATTCCACACCTCTACAGTTAGATGGACAGTATTACCTCTGTTCATTCCACACCTCTACAGTTAGATGGATAGTATTACCTCTGCAGTTAGATGGATAGTATTACCTCTGTTCATTCCACACCTCTACAGTTAGATGGATAGTATTACCTCTGTTAATTTCACACCTCTGCAGTTAGATGGACAGTATTACCTCTGTTCATTCCACACCTCTACAGTTAGATGGATAGTAGTACCTCTGCAGTTAGATGGATAGTATTACCTCTGCAGTTAGATGGATAGTATTACCTCTGTTCATTCCACACCTCTACAGTTAGATGGATAGTAGTACCTCTGTTCATTCCACACCTCTGCAGTTAGATGGATAGTATTACCTCTGCAGTTAGATGGACAGTATTACCTCTGTTCATTCCACACCTCTGCAGTTAGATGGATAGTATTACCTCTGCAGTTAGATGGATAGTATTACCTCTGCAGTTAGATGGATAGTATTACCTCTGCAGTTAGATGGATAGTATTACCTCTGCAGTTAGATGGATAGTATTACCTCTGTTCATTCCACACCTCTACAGTTAGATGGATAGTATTACCTCTGTTCATTCCACACCTCTACAGTTAGATGGATAGTAGTACCTCTGTTCATTCCACACCTCTGCAGTTAGATGGATAGTATTACCTCTGTTCATTCCACACCTCTGCAGTTAGATGGACAGTATTACCTCTGTTCATTTCACACCTCTACAGTTAGATGGACAGTATTACCTCTACAGTTAGATGGATAGTATTACCTCTGTTAATTTCACACCTCTACAGTTAGATGGACAGTATTACCTCTGTTCATTTCACACCTCTGCAGTTAGATGGATAGTAGTACCTCTGTTCATTTCACACCTCTGCAGTTAGATGGATAGTATTACCTCTGTTCATTCCACACCTCTGCAGTTAGATGGATAGTATTACCTCTGTTAATTTCACACCTCTGCAGTTAGATGGACAGTATTACCTCTGTTCATTTCACACCTCTGCAGTTAGATGGATAGTATTACCTCTGCAGTTAGATGGATAGTATTACCTCTGCAGTTAGATGGACAGTATTACCTCTGTTCATTTCACACCTCTACAGTTAGATGGACAGTATTACCTCTGTTCATTCCACACCTCTACAGTTAGATGGATAGTATTACCTCTGTTCATTCCACACCTCTGCAGTTAGATGGATAGTATTACCTCTGTTCATTCCACACCTCTGCAGTTAGATGGACAGTATTACCTCTGTTCATTCCACACCTCTACAGTTAGATGGATAGTATTACCTCTACAGTTAGATGGACAGTATTACCTCTGTTCATTCCACACCTCTACAGTTAGATGGACAGTATTACCTCTGTTCATTCCACACCTCTACAGTTAGATGGACAGTATTACCTCTGTTCATTCCACACCTCTGCAGTTAGATGGATAGTATTACCTCTGCAGTTAGATGGATAGTATTACCTCTACAGTTAGATGGATAGTATTACCTCTGCAGTTAGATGGATAGTATTACCTCTACAGTTAGATGGATAGTATTACCTCTGTTAATTTCACACCTCTGCAGTTAGATGGATACTATTACCTCTGTTAATTTCACACCTCTGCAGTTAGATGGACAGTATTACCTCTGTTCATTTCACACCTCTGCAGTTAGATGGATAGTAGTACCTCTGTTCATTCCACACCTCTACAGTTAGATGGATAGTAGTACCTCTGTTCATTCCACACCTCTACAGTTAGATGGATAGTATTACCTCTGCAGTTAGATGGATAGTATTACCTCTACAGTTAGATGGATAGTATTACCTCTGTTAATTTCACACCTCTGCAGTTAGATGGATAGTATTACCTCTGTTAATTTCACACCTCTGCAGTTAGATGGACAGTATTACCTCTGTTCATTTCACACCTCTGCAGTTAGATGGATAGTATTACCTCTGTTCATTCCACACCTCTACAGTTAGATGGATAGTAGTACCTCTGTTCATTCCACACCTCTACAGTTAGATGGACAGTATTACCTCTACAGTTAGATGGATAGTATTACCTCTACAGTTAGATGGATAGTATTACCTCTGTTCATTTCACACCTCTGCAGTTAGATGGATAGTAGTACCTCTACAGTTAGATGGATAGTATTACCTCTACAGTTAGATGGATAGTATTACCTCTGTTCATTCCACACCTCTACAGTTAGATGGATAGTATTACCTCTGTTAATTTCACACCTCTACAGTTAGATGGACAGTATTACCTCTGTTCATTTCACACCTCTGCAGTTAGATGGATAGTAGTACCTCTACAGTTAGATGGATAGTATTACCTCTACAGTTAGATGGATAGTATTACCTCTGTTCATTCCACACCTCTACAGTTAGATGGATAGTATTACCTCTACAGTTAGATGGATAGTATTACCTCTACAGCTAGATGGATAGTAATACCTCTGTTCATTCCACACCTCTACAGTTAGATGGATAGTATTACCTCTGTTCATTCCACACCTCTACAGTTAGATGGACAGTATTACCTCTGTTCATTCCACACCTCTGCAGTTAGATGGATAGTAGTACCTCTGTTCACTCCACAGGGTTGGAGGAGCTCCATTAGCAGAGGTGTAAATCTGTCCCTCTCTCTGTGTCCTCTGGCTCCTTCACAGAGTGAGGAGATTCTTCTCCACCCCCCCCCCCCCCCCCCCCCCCCATCCCTTCTCCGTGTCCTCTATCTCTTTCACAGAGTGGGGACATTGTTCTCCAACCCCCCCCCACCCCACCCCCCTCTCTCTGGCCCCCCTTCTCTCACTGTCTTTCTCTCACTGTCTTTCTCTCTCTCTTTCTCTCTGTCTTTCTCGCTCACATCATTGTCATAATAGTAGTTGTCATAAAGTTGTCATAAACACATTAATACATTACAGCTGATGTCATCTAATGGTAACTGACTTTACACCGTCACTACACAAACTGCTGTGTAGGTAACCTTGTTGGCTCATGTATACATTATGATAATTCAGCTCCACTTCCCCCCCCCTTCTCTCTCTCTCTCCCTTTCTCTCTCTCTCTCTCTCTCTCTCTCTCTCTCTCTCTTTCTAGGATGGGTTCGTTCTTCTCTCCCTGTCTGCCTGCCTTTAACGTGTTGAAGCTGATAGGCTTGATGTACCTGAGGAGTTGGGCTGTGCTCACCTGTAACGTCCCTCACCAACAGGTGTTCAGAGCATCCAGGTCAGGGGCAGAGACACAGTCACACACACACACACACACACACACACACACACACACACACACAGTCACACACACAGTCATGCACACACACAGGCACGCACACACACAGTCATGCACACACACACACACACACAGGTACATACACACACACACACACACACACACAGGTACATACACACACACACACACACACACACAGGTACATACACACACACACACACACACACACAGGTACATACACACACACACACACACAGGTACACACACACACACACACACACAGGTACATACACACACACACACACACACAGGTACATACACACACACACACACACACAGGTACATACACACACACACACACACACACAGGTACATACACACACACACACACACAGGTACATACACACACACACACACACAGGTACATACATAAGTATTCAGACCCTTTGCTTTGAGACTCAAAATTGAGCTCAGGTGCAGCCTGGCCAAACTGAGCAATCGAGGTAGATGGGCCTTGGTCAGGGAGGTGACCAAGAACCCAATGGTCACTCTGACAGAACTCCAGAGTTCCTTTGTGGAGATGGGAGAACCTTCCAGAAGGACAACCATCTCTGGAGTACTCCACCAATCAGGTCTTTATGGTAGAGCCACTCCTCAGGTAAAGATTAACGGAGGAAAATACAGAGAGATCCTTGAAGAAAAGCTGCTCCAGTGCGCTCAGGACCACAGACTGGGGCGAAGGTTCACCTTCCAACAGGACAACAACCCTAAGCACAAAAAAAAAACAGATTTCATCCATTTTAGAATACGGCTGTAGCAAAATGTGGAAAAAGTCAAGGGGTCTGAATAATTTCCCAAAGCACTGTACATATACACACACTCATACTGGACGAGCATGTTCAGAAGACACAGCCACTCTACCATTCACTTCTCTCTCTCTCTCTAGTACTGATGAATACATAATAAACAGTACCACAAAAGACTAACATTACATAATAGCATTGTGTGACACTGCCTCTTCTGGACAGTGAGTGAGTCTGATTCACTCTGGGCCTATAATCCTGGTTCTGTGGTTCTGGTTCTCTGGCTCAGTGGTCCTGGTTCTGTGGTTCTGGTCTCATTACTCCTCTCCTCCACTCCCATCGGATCTTATTTTCCAGCTCTGTGGAGAGAGAGAACAAAATGAGCACATCTCTGTGATGAGCTACTACACTGCTCCCTCAAACACACGCACGCACACACACGCACACACACACACACACACACACACACACACACACACACACACACACACACACACACACACACACACACACACAGTGCCTGCAGGCACTCAGCCCACTCTGATTTATGTAACGAGTCTGTTGCTGCCTCTTTCAGGCCTTATCAGTCACTCTCAGATGTATAGGAAAATACACACTTATGCAAGCGCGCACACACACCATACTCTTCACTTGGTTATGTAAAATAGCATGATAGTTTTAAAGAAATAGCATATAAGTTTATTCAAGAAATAGAATGATATGAATAAATAGTATATGTGACTCACCACCTGGATTTGGTCTTCATTAAGTAGTAATATTTGAAATTCTGTATTTTACATTGGATAAAAGTAGAGACTCAGTGCTTCCAAAATGGTATATCATACACTGCATTTTTGAAGAACAATAGGAATGTAATTATTTGAAAGTTGATAAGCTTTGAAACTTACTTTTGAGAAAATGGCATTTGAATGTTTTGATATCTAGTGAAGAGCTCTCCTATGTCTACACCCATTCAGCATCGTTCACACCCTCTTAAGCTTTAGCCCCACCCATCTCGTTTCATTCTCGGAGCATTCAGAGCTCAAACTTGACACTCTGAACGATGATTTGTTTACCTCTGGATAACATGACCAGCTCTGACCAGCCTAACCAGCTCTGCTGGCAACAATTTCATTACACTTTTTTGCAGACGTTTACTGACACCGCCCATATTCAACGGGTGTTGTACACTTTAGCTTAAGACATCTAGCTAGCTAGGTAAACAGAGCTCAAATAGACAGAAGCCATCTATATGACAGACCAATCCAAACTCCTCTCTTTGCATGTCCAGCCTACTCATTATCTCAGCCAATCATGGCTGGTGGGACGGTTGCTGGCTTTTTCTGTGGCTTAACCAACAAGTCTCGTAATTTAACAATTTTATTTGCATTTACAGAGTTTGTTATTAAGGCACATGAAAGTTTACAGAAGGCATTTCTGCCAAAAATCTTCTTTAAAAAAAACGGCTCTTCTGTGAAGGCGTGACTTGCGACATGAGCCTAGTTTCCTGAAACGGTTCACATATGATCAATAACTTCCAACAAGACCTCTCCATCACAGTTGACAACTCCACAGTGTCGCCCTCCCAGAGTGCAAAAAACCTTGGCGTGAACCTGGACAACACCCTGTCGTTCTCTGTCGCTCCTGCAGGTTCATGCACTACAACATCAGTAGAGTAAGACCATACCTCACACAAGAAGCGGCGCAGGTCCTAATCCAGTCACTTATTCTCTCCCATCTGGACTACTGCAACTCTCTGTTGACTGGGCTCCCCGCTTGGGCCATCAAACCCCTGTAACTTATTCAGAACGCAGCAGCCTGCCTGGTTTTCAACCTTACCAAGTTCTCTCATGTCACCACGCTCCTCTGCACACTCCACTAGCTTCCAGTTGAAGCTCACATCCACTACAAGACCATGGTGCTTACCTACAGAGCAGCAAGAGGAGCTATCCCGCCATACCTTCAGGCTATGCTCAAACCCTACACCCCAACCTGAGCCCTACGTTCTGCCACCTCAGGTCTCTTGGCCCCTCCACCTCTACAGGAGGACAGCTCCCGCACAGCCCAGTCCAAGCTCTTCTCTGTCCTCTCACCCGAATGGTAGAAACTTCTACCTGAAGCTAGGACAGTCCCTGCCCATCTTCCAAAAACATCTGAAACCCGTCCTCTTCAAACAGTATGTTTGACCCCCCCCTTCTAGCGCTGATTCTACTGATAGCTACGTTATTGAGGAAAAAAATAATTTTGATGACTGTGATATGTGGTTATCCCACCTAGCTATCTTAAAATGAATGCACTAACTGTAAGTCGCTCTGGATAAGAGCGTCTGCTAAATTACTAAAATGTAAATGTCAAAATGTTTAACCAAACAATAATATGATAGTATATTAAAAATATATTCCAACATTCCTATTGTCTCTAACCAAACATTGTCACGTTCTGACCTTAGTTCCTTTAGCATGTCGTTGTGTTAGTTTGGTCAGGGCGTGAGTTGGGGTGGACAGTCTATGTTCTTTTTTCTTTGTTGTATTTCTGTGTTTGGCCTGGTATGGTTCTCAATCAGAGGCAGCTGTCGATCGGTGTCTCTGATTGAGAATCATACTTAGGTAGCCTGTTTTCCCCATTTTGGTTGTGTGTGATTCTTTTCTGTTTAGTGTTTTTCGTCACCTTACAGGACTTTTCGTTTGTCGTTTTTGTTGTTTTGTTCAGTTGTTTTATTAAAATAATGGACACTTACCACGCTGCGCATTGGTCCTCTCTTTCTCCAGACGACAACCGTTACAAACATGGATTATGGTTTTTGATTATCGGTCTTTGTTAGTAACATAGTTGATCAGGATTACAAAGGCAGAAAAACTTGAAATAACACAGATAAATAAACAATATAGAAATAAAAGTACAATTTTATTTCTCTCATTTGTTTCCAGATCAAATAATTTCTACCTGGCTATGCTGTTGTTCATGCTTTTTCTGTGTATGCTGCCCACCATCTTCGCCATAGTGAGATACAGACCTTCCCAACACTGCGGGCCATTTAGGTAAGCGATTATTCCCGTGAAGCTCTTTAAATGTGGTGCCCATTTTAAAGTTAGCCCTTGTAATTTAAGGTCATTTAAGGTAAGCCACACTTTCAATAGTGTTGCAGTATACTGTGTGTGTGTGTGTGTGTGTGTGTGTGTGTGTGCATGTTTGTAACCCAAGTGTGTGTGTGCTTGTGAATGATCTAACTCCTATTGAGAACCTTGAAAATCGCTATAAAACATCAATCCATGATTATTTTTATTTTCATCACACATCATAATCTGCTGAAAGCACAATAAGGCCAAGAAGAAAAGCCTGTATAGCTTTAATTCTGCTGTGTGTGTGTGTGTGTGTGCGTGCGCGTTCGTTCCCCTGCAGCGGTCAGGAGAAGATTTATGACATCATCTCAGAGACGATAGCCAATGACTTCCCGCTGTGGTTCAGTAAAGTGATGAGTTACGTCACCAGCCCTGTCGTAGCGTTGCCCGCTCTGCTGCTGCTGTTGTGAGTGCACTCACACACACAGACAGACTCACACAGACTCACACACACACTCACACACAGACTCTCACACACACACTCACACACAGACTCACACACACACTCACACACAGACTCACACACACACTCACACACAGACTCACACACACACACACAAACACACAGGAATGCAGACTCTCTCACACACAGACTCACACACACAAACACACAGGAATGCAGACTCTCTAACACACAGACTCTCACACACACACACACACACACACACACACACACACACACACACACACACACACACACACACACACACACACACACACACACACAATGTAGCCTGACTTGCTCTATGCATTGTTAATGTGTCAGTGCTCTTGGGGTAACTCTCTCTGTGTCTTTCAGCATGTTGATCAGTCATTGTGTCAGTCCTCTTGGGGTAACTCTCTCTGTGTCTTTCAGCATGTTGATCAGTCATTGTGTCAGTCCTCTTGGGGTAACTCTCTCTGTGTCCTTCAGCATGTTGATCTACTACCTTCAGGCCATTGCCAGATCCCTTAAATTCACCAACAACCAGCTGAGGATGCAGCTTCAGACTGTGAGTTATAGACGCTATAGTTATAGTTCTCGAAGTCAGTCACTATTATACATTAAACAAAAATACATATGAACTTAGAGTGCATCCCAAATATTCCCTAGACAGTGTACTACTATTGGCTCTGGTTAAAAGTAGTGGACTATGTAGGCCATTTGGGATGCCCACTTAGTCTCATGACTGTATGCTGAACAGAAATGTATTTGTCAGGAGAGAACAGAAGACAAGAAGAAGGTATTACAGCTGGCTTCAGGTAAACCTCATCATTCTACTTTCTGGTTGGTTGGTTCTATGTAGTCTATGTCTACATATCCCCTAACATCTTACATCTGACCTTTAACCCTTCACCTCACTTGACTATTAACCTTTACCAATTAAAATGTTGAACTTTTGACCACCTAAGCTATAATCTCTGACCTGTAACCCCTGACCTCTGACCCCCACCCATAGCGAGGCTACAGGCCCCAGAGGTCCCCGGGGGGGACAGGAAGCCTGACCAGCAGGATGGTGACATCACCAGCCGCGAGTCATCCATTCGCACGCCGTCGCCACGACCCAACGGCAGTGTCACAAACTTCCAGTCGCCCGATCGTCGTGGCAACGGCATCCGCACCATCACCCAGTCGGCATCGAGAGTCGAGACCGCTAGGGCGACATTTGCTGCTGGGGCGCCTAGAAGTCCAACAGTGTCCATACTTCACAAGCAAAGGCCGGAGATAATCCCTAACAGGTGTGTCACACACACACACACACACACACACACATATTATGTGTTATTCTGTCTGGTCAGTCACAGGCTTTTATACAGTCCTATACAGGTGTGTCTACAGCAGGATTAAGGGTTAGTGTCCATGTTGTTAGTCCTAAATAAACCTCTGAAAGGGGACTCCAGCACCTAGCCCAAAGTTTGAACTTAGTCTCCCATTAACATCAATGCATGACGAAGTGAAAATTACACTTAGGTGGAAGTCAGGATTCACCCCTAAGAAATTGAATGGGATTCCATCTCATTGCTTTCACTCAAGTCAGGGGTCAAAGGAAAGGAAAAGTGTAGTTTTCTTCAACAGTAGCTAATAAGCAGTGGGGTATTTAAGTTCTTCTAAAGCCGGTTTGGGCATACTATGGCCTGGACTACTGTCACTACCAAAGGAATCAACGACACACAGTATCAGTAGTATTTGTTACTGTAATGATTCAAGTCGAAGTGGTCTCTCATTACGACCACATACAGTAATAACATTTATCATCCGTATTTCCCTCTGTCACCAGACACCCCTCCTACCTGGGGGGCCCTAGCGGTACCTGCAGGTCCAAGTCCTACCATCATGTGGCGTACAACCCCCCGACACGCTACTCCTCAGAGAACATCCACTCCGACCCACTCTACAGGAAGACCATCAGGCCCATGCACTCCGCAGAGGCAGCTGGGATAGTGACCGCCCAGAGCTACGTGGGCCGTCGCCCCTACACCACGCGCTACGTCATCGTCAACGAGCACGAAGCTAGGAAAAAGTTGCTTCGATCAGCCACACGCGTCCCTCGCCACTTCCGAGCGGAGGACCCGGGGGGTGAAATCGTAGAGCTGATCCCGCGGAATACCAAGCGGTATACTCCAAGGGCTCCGCATCTGCATGGGCACCCACACAGGTCGAATCCGCCGCAGTCACACCTGAGTGATGAAGAGGAGGAGGAAGAGACAGGGGGGAAGAGGGAGTCTAGGAGGGGGTCGTTCGGGCAGAATCACCGGCCCCGCTCACTCTCCGACCTCCAACAGCCAGCTCGCTTCTACATCGGAGAGCGCCTGGAGACCAAGCTGTCTATGGCGTCAAAAGACAGCCACACTGCTAGGGGGCGCTACGGCGGTGAAGCCCAAAAAGGGGACTGGGAGGATATGGAGACGCGCTTGCACTCCCTCTCCCAGACCAGCATCAGAGGAGCGGAGCTTCCACCACCAGTCAGGCACACACAGTCCCCAGCCAGACACCCCCACTCCCCCAGCAGACTTGTACACTCACCCCCCCAGGGCCCTGGAAGACGCCTGGAGCCCCAGGTCAAGCCCAAGACATCCAGGTCCAAGCTGGAGCCTTCCCTGACTGAGTCAGACTCGGCCTCTCTGGCCTCCAGTAGCGACCAGCAGAACAGCAGCACAGACCAGTACATCCAGGTCATTCACAACAAGGAGAAGTATCTCAAGTCTGAGGCAAGGCAAGGCAAACTGGCTAAGAAGAAGTCCAAAGCCAGTATAGATCTCAACGTGTCTGGGTCCAAAGACCTGGTCTGCTCCAACGTGTAGTTGGTGAATTAGTATTGTGAATATATCTAGGTTTATTTAACCTTTATTAATCCATGTAAGTTATTGACAGTAGTGTAAAGTACTTAAGTAAAAAAAGACTTTAATGTACTACTTAAGCAGTTTTTTGGGGTATATGTACTTTACTTTTACTCAAATCAAATCAAATGTATTTATATAGCCCTTCGTACATCAGCTGATATTTCAAAGTGCTGTACAGAAACCCAGCCTAAAACCCCAAACAGCAAGCAATGCAGGTGTAGAAGCACAGTGGCTAGGAAAAACTCCCTAGAAAGACCAAAAACTAGGAAGAAACCTAGAGAGGAACCAGGCTATGAGGGGTGGCCAGTCCTCTTCTGGCTGTGTCGGGTGGACATTATAACAGAACATGGCCAAGATGTTCAAATGTTCATAAATGACCAGCATGGTCAAATAATAATAATCACAGTAGTTGTCGAGGGTGCAGCAAGTCAGCACCTCAGGAGTAAATGTCAGTTGGCTTTTCATAGCCAATCATTAAGAGTATCTCTACCACTCCTGCTGTCTCTAGAGAGTTGAAAACAGCAGGTCTGGGACAGGTAGCATGTCCGGTGAACAGGTCAGGATTCCATAGCCGCAGGCAGAACAGTTGAAACTGGAGCAGCAGCACGGCCAGGTGGACTGGGGACAGTAAGGAGTCATCATGCCAGGTAGTCCTGAGGCACGGTGCTAGGGCTCAGGTCCTCTGAGAGAAAGAGACTATTAGAGAGAGCATACTTAAATTCACACAGGACACCGGATAAGACAGGAGAAGTACTCCAGATATAACAAACTGACCCTAGCCCCCCGACACATAAACTACTGCAGCATAAATACTGGAGGCTGAGACAGGAGGGATCAGTAGACACTGTGGCCTCATCCGATGATACCCCCGGACAGGGCCAAACAGGAAGAATATAACCCCACCCACTTTGCCAAAGCACAGCCCCCACACCACTAGAGGGACATCTTCAACCACCAACTTACCATCCTGAGACAAGGCAGAGTATAGCCCACAAAGATCTCCGCCACGCACAACCCAAGGGGATAGCGCCAACCCAGACAGGAAGATCACATCAGTGACTCAACCCACTCAAGTGATTCACCCCTCCTAGGGACGGCATGAAAGAGCACCAGTAAGCCAGTGACTCAGCCCCCGTAATAGGGTTAGAGGCAGAGAATCCCAGTGGAGAGAGGGGAACAAGCCAGGCAGAGACAGCAAGAGCAGTTCGTTGCTCCAGGGCCTTTCCGTTCACCTTCCCACTCCTGGGCCAGACTACACTCAATCATATGACCCACTGAAGAGACTCTTCAGTAAAGACTTAAAGGTTGAGACCGAGTCTGCGTCTCTTACATGGGTAGGCAGACCATTCCATAAAAATGTAGCTCCATAGGAGAAAGCCCTGCCTCTAGCTGTTTGCTTAGAAATTCTAGGGACAATTAGGAGGCCTGCGTCTTGTGACCGTAGATTACGTGTAGGTATGTACGGCAGGACCAAATCAGAAAGATAGGTACTACATTACATTCCTAAAGAAAACAATGTGCTTTTTACTCCCTGACACCGAAAAGTACTTTTTACATTTTGAATGCTTAGCAGGACAGGAAAACTGTCTATTTCACACACATCAAGAGAACATCCCTGGTCATCCCTACTGCCTCTGATCTGGCAGACTCACTAAACACAAATACTTAATTTGTAAATTATGTCTGTATGTTGAATTGTGCCCCTAGCTATCCGTAAATTTAAAAAACAAGAAAATCGTGCCGTCTGGGTTTCTTCTGCCCCTGTGCAAGCCAGTTAACCCATTGTTCCCCGGGTGCCGAAGACGTGGATGTCGATTATGGCAGCCACCCGCACCTCTCTGATTCAGAGGGGTTGAGTTAAATGTAGAAGACACATTATAGTCGAATGCATTCAGTTGTACGACTGACTAGGCATCCCCCTTTCCCTTTCCTAAATTAATATAAGGAATTTGAAATGAACTTTTTATACTTAAGTATATTTTAGCGATTCACATTTACTTTTGATACTTAAGTATATTTAAAACCAAACACTTTTAGACTTTTACTCAAGTAGAATTTGACTGGGTGACTTTCAGTTTTACTTGAGTCATTTTCTTTTAAGGTATCTTTACTTTTACTCAAGTACGACAATTAGGTACTTTTTCCACCACTGGTTATTGACAGCAAATTATATTTTACAATAATGACCTGTTGAGTTAATTGTTTTGTAATGGGTTACATAAAGTCGTATTGTAAACCACAGAAAATGTGAATAGCCCATTCATGGCCAATGCTATACTTTGTGTGTGTTAACAAACAGCTCTATGTGCATAATATGCATAACATATTACATGCTCACATTATCATGGATACTGTGCTTGTTCTCAATCAAATAAATATCACGGTCAATGGTCCAAAGTAGTGTACCTAAGCATCAGATTGTTTTGTTCTACTCAAGGTTATGTGTACGCCCTTAATGTTTGTTTTAGGGTTATCACAAACAGGTGTTATATTGGCTATTATGTGTGTGTACATTACATTGTACCATTCAAACATGGCCTTCAATTCAGTAAAATTATGATACCGTAGTAAAGTATGATGTGTAACATATATAATATACGTCCCTTTTTCAGGACCCTGTCTTTCAAAGATAAATCGTAAAAATCGAAAATAACTTCACAGATCTTCAATGTAAAGGGTTTAAACACTGTTTACCATGCTTGCTCAATGAACCATAAACAATTAATGAACATGCACCTGTGGAAGGTCTTAAGACACTAACAGCTTACAGACGGTAGGTAGGCAATTAAGGTCACAGTTATGAAAACGTAGGACACTAAAGAGGCCTTTCTGCTGACTCTGAAAAACACCAAAAGAAGGATGCCCAGGGTCCCTGCTCATCTGTGTGAATGTGCCTTAGGCATGCTGCAAGCAGGCATGAGGACTGAAGATGTGGCCAGAGCAATAAATTGCAATGTCCGTACTGTGAGACATCTAAGACAGCGCTACAGGGAGGCAGGATGGACAGCTGATCATCCTCGCAGTGGCAGACCACATGTAACAACACCTGCACAGGATCGGTACATCCGAACATCACAACTGCGGGACAGGAACAGGATGGCAACAACAACTGCCCGAGTTACACTAGGAACGCACAATCCCTCAATCAGTGCTCAGACTGTCCACAATAGGCTGAGAGAGGCTGGACTGAGGGCTTGTAGGCCTGTTGTAAGGCATGTCCTCACGAAACATCACCGGCAACAATGTCGCCTCTGGGCACAAACCCACCGTCGCTGGACCAGACAGGACTGGCAAAAAGTGCTCTTCACTGACGAGTCACGGTTTTGTCTCACAAGGGGTGATGTTCAGATTTGCGTTTATCGTCAAAGGAATGAGCGTTACACCAAGGCCTGTACTCTGGAGCGGGATCGATTTGGAGGTGGAGGGTCCATCATGGTCTGGGGCGATGTGTCACAGCATCATCAGACTGAGCTTGTTGTCATTGCAAGCAATCTCAAAGCTGTGCGGTACAGGGAAGACTTCCTCCTCCCTCATGTGGTACCCTTCCTGCAGGTTTATCTTGACATGACCCTCCAGCATGACAATGACACCAGCCATACTGCTCGTTCTGTGCATGATTTCCTGCAAGACAGGAATGTCAGTGTTCTGCCATGGCCAGTGCAAAGAGCCCGGATCTCAATCCCATTGAGCACGTCTGGGACCTGTTGGATCGGAGGGTGAGGACTAGGGCCATTGCAAGAACGGGCAAATCTGGTGCAGTCCATGAGGAGGAGATGTACTGCAGTACTTAATGCAGGTGGTGGCCACACCAGTTACTTTTGATTTTGACCCCTCCTTTGTTCAGGGACACATTATTCAATTTATGTTCGTCACATGTCTGTGGAACTTGTTCAGTTTATGTCTCAGTTGTTGAATCTTGTTATGTCTGTACAAATATTTACACTTGTTAAGTTTTCTGAAAATAAACACAGTTGACAGTGAGAGGACGTTTCTTTTTTTTGCTGAGTTTATAACACCTTGGGATATGTATAAAGTACTGTAATGACCCTGGGTTTATAATTTACAAAAGGAATGCCATGTCATATCTTCTAGACTAAAAGTGGTCTGAGTCTGCTCTGTGGGTGGAGAAAAAAAACGTGACATATTAACGTATGTGTTTCGATAACTGATTATCGTTGCAGTAAGAACATTTAAAGTACCAATTGTTTTCACCCTTCTATCTGGGGCATGATCTGGTGGACACGTAACTATCCCTTTCAAACTACATTTCCCAGCATTCACTTGAACACTGTTCCAAGCTTTTCCAACGAATCAGAAAGCGTACTTTTATCACATTATTTTTTTTTCATCAGTTGATGGGAACACGGCTAGCTAGCCTGCTGGCTAAATAAGCTTACTTTTTACTACAAGTTCGTGTTAGATGTTTATGACAATCAATATTTTATTTTAAGCAAGTCTGAGTCTTACTGACTTCAGGAACCTCGCGGCTAACGATAATGCAAGTCTTTCATTCAATATTTGCACTAGCTAACTAACGTTAGGTAGCTATTGTAAATTGTCTCATATTGGCTTACGGACTCATATTCATAGTTCATATTTTACGCTTCATACTCTACGATAACTTCAGCTAGTTATCTTGTGTGTCAGTCTAAATCCATCCATTTGGAATCACGGCTAATGTTAACTATCTAACTAGTCAGTTAGCCTGACAGCTGGCTAGCTATTGAACAGGTTGCAAGTCCTCCATCATCACATCTGCCAGGCGGACTCAACCAGCATGGATTACCAGAACACAGCGAATGCAGTTGGGGACTGTCTTTTGAGCTACACCAAGGACGAGTCTGGCTGGAAAGTCTGCAAGAAATCGGTGCGTAATGTTCTAGGTAGCAATATTCATATTTTATAATTACAGGTGACGTGCCTTTCCGTGCACCGTGTTAACAGCTCCATTTTGCTGTGTCATTGTATATAACGTAGACAGTAGCTAGGTAAATGCAGTCAGTGGGTTGACAACAGCAACCAATGTTTTGTTTCTGATAAATGGATGTCGGTCCATTTGTAGAATGACGTCATCGTGTCCTGGCGGCCATCGACTGAGTTCCCTGGGAATGTGTAAGTATGAGCTGTTCTCCTTTATCTATGCCAAATCATTCATTTCTAAATGTTGTACAGAAGCAAGTTAGACAAGCTAAATGTCCTTTTCACTATCTTATCTCCGGAGAGTATTTAACGTTACTGTTTTAACAGCGGTAACCTTGACAGGAACTAGCTATCTACTGAACTGACAGCATCAGTTACTGAAACTGTTGGATTTAAGTTTTTACTGAGGTCATCTTCAGCTGTTTATCATAACGGTCTAAAGAGGGCTACTTTCCCCTCCTCGACCAGTTTCTTTCAGCTGTTTATCATAACGGTCTAAAGAGGGCTACTTTCCCCTCCTCGACCAGTTTCCTTCAGCTGCATTGATATGAAAAAACTGAGAAAGAAATATCCACCATCTTGCTTTTACTGTTGCTGTTTTCAGTTCAGTGCAGATGAGGGAGAGAACATGGAGATGAAGCCACGTTAGACTGTTAATTAAGAAAGCACCAATAACAGGCTGGCTTCCCAGACCCAGATTAAGCCTAGTCCTGGATTAAAAAGCATTCTTAATGGAAAATCTCCATTGACAACACTTTTTAGATTAGGGCTAATCGGTCTCTCAGAAACCGTCCCCCAGGAAGACCTATCTCTACATGTTATGTTTGATGTGTATTAGGGTTAGTGTTCTGTCGATCTCTATGTAACAGTATAGACTTTACGTCCGTCCCCTCGCCCCGACCTGGGCGCGAACCTGGGACGCTCTGCACACGTCAACAGTCACCCTCGAAGCATCGTTACCCATCGCTCCACAAAAGCCGCCGCACTTGCAGAGCAAGGGTAACCACTACTTCAAGGTCTCAGAGCAAGTGACGTCACCGATTGAAACGCCACTAGCGCGCACCACCGCTAACTAGCTATCCATTTCACATGGGCTACATGTTGTGTTTGATGTGTATTAGGGTTAGTGTTCTGTATATCTCTACATGTGTTGTGTCTGACAGGTACAGTGCATTCAGAAAGTATTCAGACCCCTTCACTTGTTCTACTTTGTTACGTTAGCCTTATTCAAAAATGGATTTCATTTAGTTTTTTCCTCATCAGTCAACACACAACCCCCCATAATGACAAAGCAAAAACAGGATTTTAAATTCTTGCAAATGTATTCAAAATATTTAAAAAATGATATCACATTTACATAAGTATTCCGACCCTTTACTCAGTACTTTGAAGCACCTTTGGCAGCGATTACAGTCTTGAGTCTTCTTGGGTATGACGCTACCAGCTTAGCACACCTGTATTTGGGGAGTTTCTCCCATTCTTCTCTACAGATCGTCTCAAGCTCTGTCGGGTTGGATGGGTAGCGTTGCTGAACAGCTATTTTCAGGTCTCTCCAGAGATGTTTAGATCGGGTTCAAGTCTGGGCTCTGGCTTAGCTACTCAAGGTCATTCAGAGACTTGTCTCGAATACACTCTTACATTGTCTTGGCTGTGTGTTTAGGGTCGTTGTCCTGTTGGAAGGTGAACATTTGCCCCAGTCTGAGGTCCTGAGTGCTCTGGGGTTTTCATCAAGGATTTTTATATATATATATATATATATATATATATATTACCTTTATTTAACCAGGTAGGCAAGTTGAGAACAAGTTCTCAAATGCAACTGCGACCTGGCCAAGATAAAGCAAAGCAGTTCGACACATACAACAACACAGAGTTACACATGGAATAAACAAACATACAGTCAATAATACAGTAGAAAAAGTCTATATACAGCATGTGCAAATGAGGTAGGATAAGGAAGGTAAGCAAATAAATAGGCCATGGTGATGAAGTAATTACAATATAGCAGTTAAACACTGGAATGGTAGATGAATGTGCAAGTAGAGATACTGGGGTGCAAAGGAGCAAGATAAATACATTCCGTATGGGAATGAGTTAGTTGGATGGGCTATTTACAGATGGGCTATGTACAGGTGCAGTGATCTGTGCGCTGCTCTGACAGCTGGTGCTTAAAGCTAGTGAGGGAGATATGAGTCTCCAGCTTCAGTGATTTTTGCAGTTCCTTCCAGTCATTGGCAGCAGAGAATTGGAAGGAAAGGCGGCCAAAGGAAGAATTGGCTTTGGGGTTGACCAGTGAAATATACCTGCTGGAGCGCTTGCTACGGGTGGGTGCTGCTATGGTGACCAGTGAGCTAAGAGAAGGCGGGGCTTTACCTAGCAAAGACTTGTAGATGACCTGGAGCCAGTGGGTTTGGCGACGAGTATGAAGCGAGGGCCAGCCAACGAGAGCGTACAGGTCGCAGTGGTGGGTGGTATATAGGGCTTTGGTGACAAAACGGATGGCACTGTGATAGACTGCATTCAATTTGCTGAGTAGAGTGTTGGAGGCTATTTTGAAAATTACATCACCGAAGTCGAGGATCGGTAGGATGGTCAGTTTTACGAGGGTATGTTTGGCAGCATGAGTGAAGGATGCTTTGTTGTGAAATAGGAAGCCGATTCTCGATATAATTTTGGATTGGAGATGCTTAATGTGAGTCTGGAAGGAGAGTTTACAGTCTAACCAGACACCTAGGTATTTGTAGTTGTCCACAAGTCAGAACTGCCCAGAGCAATGATCTCTGTACTTTGGGGTTCTCTGTACTTTATTCCATTTTACTCTCAATCCTGACTAGTCTCCCAGTCCCTGCTGCTGAAAAACATCACCACTGCATGATGCTGCCACCACCTTGCTTCCCCGTAGGGATGGTATTGGCCAGGTGATGAGCTCTGCCTGGTTTCCACCAGATGTAACGCTTGGCATTCAGTCCAAAGAGTTCAATCTTGGTTTCATCAGACCAGAAAATCTTGTTTCTCATGGTCTGAGAGTCCTTTAGGTACCTTTTGGCAAACTCCAAGCGGGCTGTCATGTGCCTTTTTCTGAGGACTGGCTTCATTCTGACCACTCTATCATGAAGGCCTGATTGGTGGTGCTGCAGAGATGGTTGTCCTTCTGGAAAGTTATCCCATCTTGTGACCATCGGGTTTTTGGTCACCTCCCTGACCAAGGCCCTTCTCCCTCGATTGCTCAGTTTGGCCGGGCGGCCAGCTCTAGGAAGAGTCTTGGTGGTTCCAAACTTCATCCATTTAAGAATGGGGGGGGAGGGGGGGGGGGGGGTCACTGTGTTCTTGGGGACCTTCAATGCTGCAGAAATGTTTTGTTAACCTTCCCCAGATCTGTGCCTCTACACAATCCTGTCTCAGAGCTCTACGGACACTTCCTTCCACCTCATGGCTTGGTTTTTGCTCAAACATGAACTGTCAAATTATATGTACAGGCCTTTCCAAGTCATGTCCAATCAATCATTTTATACTGTATTATTGACTGTATGTTTGTTTTACTCCATGTGTAACTCTGTGTTGTTGTATGAGTCGAACTGCTTTGCTTTATCTTGGCCAGGTCGCAATTGTAAATGAGAACTTGTTCTCAACTTGTCTACCTGGTTAAATAAAAGTGAAATAAAATTAAATAAATAAAATTGAATTTACCACAGGTGGACTCCAATCAAGTTGTAGAAACATCTCAAGGATGATCAGTGGAAACAGGATGCACCTGAGCTCAATTTCGAGTCTCATAGCAAAGGGTCTGAATAGTTATGTAAATAAGGTATTTTCATTTCTTTTATACACTTGCAAAAAATTCTAAACCTGTTTTTGCTTTGTCATTATGGGGTATTGTGTGTAGATTGGTGACACCATTTTTTTTTATTTAATAAATTTTAGGTCTGAATACTTTCTGAATGCACTGTATAAGAGTTCGGGTTAGTGGTGCTCTGTCTCTCTACATGTGTTGTGTCTGACAGATATAAGGGGGAGTCGGTGGTGAAGGGAAGCCCAGAGAAGGTATGGGAGTGTCTGAAGCCTGTGCCAAATGGACTGCGGGTGAAATGGGACAACAATGTCAAGAAGTTTGAGCTGGTAGAGCAAGTCACTGAGGTAGGCTGAGTTTCAAACCAATGGACCAGACTGTAGTCACAGTCAGTCACAATTCTGTTGTTTTGTCCCCATCGTCATCATCTATGTTCTGAGTTTGCTTTAGAGAGTTGTCACTGATCATTTGATTCCATTGATTCTTTATCATTCCTCACTCACCCACAAACAAATCACAGCTGAATAAATACTCTGTCCTCCATTCTTGCTGTATAGTTCTGTCTACTCCCCCAACTTTGTTGATAAGCCTTAGGATTTTATGGAAGTGAGTTTTACCTGATCTCTATGGGACTTCCTGGTTACGTGACGGTTAAATAAGTTATCCAAGCAACCAAAGTGTGTCATCCAGTTTGTTCATGGTTTTGATACAGGTTTCCTAAAGGGCACCTGCCAGCGATCGCCACACCCACAACACCAATGCAGCACTCCTACCCTTTGTTCTCTATTCCATTAGTCATGTTAATATTTATTTGCTTTGGGACAAACACAAGTACATGGGACATGCTCAGTAGGAAAACATAGATAAATGCTATGGATAGAACTGATGCCATACCTTATTCTGCAGATCAGAGGGGTACTTTTGTTGTGTCCTGTTGAACGAGGCCCAGCGTTTATCTTGTGGAACGTTGCAGATAGAAATGTCATGGATAGAACTGACGTGATGCCTTATTCTGCTTATCAAAGGTGTTTGTTTCATTCTACTTTGTATATTTCTATATGAACATTCCATAACGCCTGCTGAGCGAGGCCCAGTGTTTACCTGCCTAGTCTCTCCCCCCTCACACAGAACGTCACTGTCTGCAGAACAGTCACTCCATCAGCAGCCATGGGCATCATAGCTCCCAGAGACTTTGTCGACGTTATTCTAGTGAAGCAATATGAAGATGGCACCATTACATCCAATGGTGCGTAACGCCTCAATATATCTCTCTTCCTTCTTTCATCTTTTCTCTCTCTCTTCGCTTTATGATAAATAGGAGTTCTAACAACAAGAAACAGTAGATCTTTAGTGAACAATAGATCTAGAACAGTAGATCTAGAACAAACAGTAGTTCTAGAGCGAACGGTAGCAGTAGAACAGTAGTTCTAGAGCGAAGGGTAGCAGTAGAATAGTAGATCTAGAGCGAACGGTAGTTCTAGAGCGAACGGTAGCAGTAGAATGGTAGTTCTAGAGCGAACGGTAGCAGTAGAACAGTAGTTCTAGAGCGAACGGTAGCAGTAGAACGGTAGTTCTAGAGCGAACGGTAGTTCTAGAGCGAACGGTAGCAGTAGAATGGTAGTTCTAGAGCGAACGGTAGCAGTAGAACGGTAGTTCTAGAGCGAACGGTAGTTCTAGAGCGAACGGTAGCAGTAGAATGGTAGTTCTAGAGCGAACGGTAGCAGTAGAACAGTAGTTCTAGAGCGAACGGTAGCAGTAGAACGGTAGTTCTAGAGCGAACGGTAGTTCTAGAGCGAACGGTAGCAGTAGAATGGTAGTTCTAGAGCGAACGCTATCAGTAGAACAGTAGTTCTAGAGCGAACGGTAGTTACGGACGGTAGATCTAGAGAGGACGGTAGATCTAGAGCGGACGGTAGATCTAGAGAGGACGGTAGATCTAGAGAGGACGGTAGATCTAGAGCGGACGGTAGATCTAGAGCGGACGGTAGATCTAGAGCGGACGGTAGATCTAGAGAGGACGGTAGATCTAGAGCGGACGGTAGATCTAGAGCGGACGGTAGTTTTAGGGCGGACGGTAGATCTAGAGAGGACGGTAGATCTAGAGCGGACGGTAGTTTTAGGGAGGACGGTAGTTTTAGGGCGGACGGTAGATCTAGAGAGGACGGTAGTTTTAGGGCGGACGGTAGATCTAGAGAGGACGGTAGATCTAGGGCGGACGGTAGATCTAGAGAGGACGGTAGATCTAGGGCGGACGGTAGATCTAGAGCGGACGGTAGATCTAGAGAGGACGGTAGTTTTAGGGCGGACGGTAGATCTAGAGAGGACTAGTTTTAGGGCGGACGGTAGATCTAGAGAGGACGGTAGTTTTAGGGCGGACGGTAGATCTAGAGAGGACGGTAGTTTTAGGGCAGACGGTAGATCTAGAGAGGACGGTAGATCTAGAGCGGACGGTAGTTTTAGGGCGGACGGTAGATCTAGAGAGGACGGTAGATCTAGAGAGGACGGTAGATCTAGAGAGGACGGTAGATCTAGAGAGGACGGTAGATCTAGAGAGGACGGTAGATCTAGAGCGGACGGTAGATCTAGGGCGGACGGTAGATCTAGAGAGGACGGTAGTTTTAGGGCGGACGGTAGATCTAGAGAGGACGGTAGATCTAGAGCGGACGGTAGATCTAGGGCGGACGGTAGATCTAGAGAGGACGGTAGTTTTAGGGCGGACGGTAGATCTAGAGAGGACGGTAGATCTAGAGAGGACGGTAGATCTAGAGAGGACGGTAGATCTAGAGAGGACGGTAGATCTAGAGAGGACGGTAGTTTTAGGGCGGACGGTAGATCTAGAGAGGACGGTAGTTTTAGACCTGTTTATTATTATTTATTTTAGTAAATGTTAGGCTATTTTTATTCAACGTTGAGGCATTTACAGAGGACATAAGAGCACAGACATTAAGAAATATAAAGGAATAAATAGGTATTCTAACAACAACAAAAAACATAATCAATGATATACAAATCAAGCACTGGGATGCACAGACATACCACGCCATCGGCAGTAGGCTGAAATCAGTAGAGTACAAGAGGAACTATCGTCACTTGTCACTAATGCAGTGCTAGTGTGTGGATGATGTAGCCTAATCATCAGCCCTACCCCTCAGAGAGGCTGGCTGGGTGGGGATCTCTGGAACAGACAACTGTCTTATCCACTGCCCCAGACTGAGGCCTAATCATCAGCCCTAACCCTCAGAGAGGCTGGCTGGGTGGGGATCTCTGGAACAGACAACTGTCTTATCCACTGCCCCAGACTGAGGCCTAATCATCAGCCCTAACCCTCAGAGAGGCTGGCTGGGTGGGGATCTCTGGAACAGACAACTGTCTTATCCACTGCCCCAGACTGAGGCCTAATCATCAGCCCTACCCCTCAGAGAGGCTGGCTGGGTGGGGATCTCTGGAACAGACAACTGTCTTATCCATTGCCCCAGACTGAGGCCTAATCATCAGCCCTACCCCTCAGAGAGGCTGGCTGGGTGGGGATCTCTGGAACAGACAACTGTCTTATCCACTGCCCCAGACTGAGGCCTAATCATCAGCCCTAACCCTCAGAGAGGCTGGCTGGGTGGGGATCTCTGGAACAGACAACTGTCTTATCCACTGCCCCAGACTCAGGCCTAATCATCAGCCCTAACCCTCAGAGAGGCTGGCTGGGTGGGGATCTCTGGAACAGACAACTGTCTTATCCACTGCCCCAGACTGAGGCCTAATCATCAGCCCTAACCCTCAGAGAGGCTGGCTGGGTGGGGATCTCTGGAACAGACAACTGTCTTATCCACTGCCCCAGACTGAGGCCTAATCATCAGCCCTAACCCTCAGAGAGGCTGGCTGGGTGGGGATCTCTGGAACAGACAACTGTCTTATCCACTGCCCCAGACTGAGGCCTAATCATCAGCCCTAACCCTCAGAGAGGCTGGCTGGGTGGGGATCTCTGGAACAGACAACTGTCTTATCCACTGCCCCAGACTGAGGCCTAATCATCAGCCCTAACCCTCAGAGAGGCTGGCTGGGTGGGGATCTCTGGAACAGACAACTGTCTTATCCACTGCCCCAGACTGAGGCCTAATCATCAGCCCTAACCCTCAGAGAGGCTGGCTGGGTGGGGATCTCTGGAACAGACAACTGTCTTATCCACTGCCCCAGACTGAGGCCTAATCATCAGCCCTAACCCTCAGAGAGGCTGGCTGGGTGGGGATCTCTGGAACAGACAACTGTCTTATCCACTGCCCCAGACTGAGGCCTAATCATCAGCCCTAACCCTCAGAGAGGCTGGCTGGGTGGGGATCTCTGGAACAGACAACTGTCTTATCCACTGCCCCAGACTGAGGCCTAATCATCCATGGCAAAATGTGGGTTGTGTTCAGTAGGCACGAAAAGGAAGAAAACGCTCAAACTGTGATGTATTAGGCCTAGCCTATATGTTCTTGTCCAATAAGAAAGGCTTGGTTATGTATACCGTTGCAAAACGCTTTGCTATGGTGTGCCCAAGATGAGATTTGCATTTTACCTTCACTATCAGTATACTAAGTAACTTTATGTGATTGATTGAATGAAAATAGACTTAATTATATCTACACATATTTGTATCCTCATATGTTCTCTCCCTGTGTTCTGTCCGTTAGCCACCCACGTGAACCACCCCAGCTGCCCTCCCCAGTCAGGGTATGTGAGGGGCTTCAACCACCCCTGTGGCTGCATCTGTGTCCCCATCTCTGGGTGAGTCACACGCTAATACACACTTCTGTTTCATAATATTGTCGTTGTCTGATAACCTCATCTCCAAAACAAACTTTTCAGGAGATTGAAAGAATGTCCATATTTTCCCGTTTAATAAACAGTTATTAAACTTCTAAAGCTATTCTGAATACATTTTATTGGTCGTAGAACCGTACAATGTTCAGAGTACATTTCATTCAAAAATATAAATGAGCAAAAATTGAGTTCCGGTTTTCATCAGACAGCGACTTTACATACAGTACACATGCTTTAGTTTACAAACCCATCTGCAACATTCTGAACATTGTGTTGAGGTCTGTCAGAACCAAGGACATTTTTGTAGAGACAATGGTCCGTCACAGGAGGGCAGTAGAGAGCTAAACTTCAGTGCACTCAGGTAGACTAATTGAGGTATCTATAATGTGCACAGCAACCGGTTTGGTTCTCTCAATAACATTATCTAACATGACCACGTGTCTTGATAGCTATGTAGCTGAAGAAGCACTGTCTAATATTGTTCATACAGTATAGTGTAAATTCAACCTTTCTTTCTTTTTTCCCTTTCCCCCCAGGGAGCCAAACAAAACCCAGCTGTTCAGTTTCTTCCAGACGGACCTGGGGGGCTTCCTGCCTCGCTCCGTGGTCGACTCTTTCTTCCCATCCAGCATGGTGGAGTTCTACAGCAACCTGGCCAAGGCCATCAAGTCCCTCAAGGACCACTGATACACTCATACTATACCTTCCCTTAGCCCTGGTCCCAGATCTGTTTGTGCTGCATAACCAACTCCTGGCACCAGGTGATACTCAGATCTGGGACCAGCATTCAGCGGGACCAAAAAACACAATGATTAGCTATGTGAATGGTTTAGTTTTAAAGAGGCTATATGGAACTTTTCACCTCAGGGGGCTTTTTAACTGAAAGGGACAGATTGATTTGAAAAATCCTTATTTGAGAGCATGGGGCACACCTCCCCAGACCATATCTTTCTAGACTAAAAATAAGGATTGTGTTGTTTCATGAGTAAATAAATATTTTATATCAACCATACAGGCAACACTCAAGCCAAAAATGTAGATAAACAATTAGCAACTCAATTTCTGTACAGCCTCTTTAAAAGAGTGGTCACCTGGCCTTGGCTTGGAGCAAACTGTATCTGAGCTTAAAGGGAGATGATATTGGATGATATGAGGGAAGGAAGTGTGCAGCTTGTTTGTCCCAGCACTAACACAGCTGATTTCAGGTCGTTGAGGTCTTGGTTCATTTGTGTAATAATGGTGTGTTAGTGCTGGAGCAAAAAGCCTGCATCCCTGGTACTGTTGCTCTCTTGGACCAGGTATGGTGGCCACTAGTGTAGTCTTACAAAAAGGTTGAGTGTCTGTTCTAATTTCATTCATTCAACCCTGGAAAAAGATTGAATATGAATTTCTCATAGAGGTTGATGTGCAATTTTCTTGAGTTGAAGCGATTGAAATGGAATTGACCTTAGCCCTGATGTTAAAGTTGCAATTTGTAAGTTATTTTTCCCTCAAGAACAAGAACAAGAAGAAAGAGTACCAAAAACAATAATCATGAACCCACCCCAAAAAACACGTTACATTATTGGACATAATGTAGTTCCTGTTCTTCTTGGTTTGTTTTTTTTCTTCATGTGGGTACACTAACAAACACCCTGCCTCTTAGTCCTCGAACCGGAAATCCAACTTACAGACCACACCTTTAAGCACTCTGGGCCGCACCTTTAAGACTAGATCTAGAGAGGTCAATTTTGCCAAACTCTACTTCCAAAACAAATATTCCCTGTACATTTCCTATTTAGTGATGCATTTCCCCCCTTTTTCCCACCACAAAAGAATGAGAATAGATTTGAAATCTATATTTTGTATTTAGTGTCCTAAACACACGGAGGATATGTCCTCCTTCCCTTTTGTACTGTTGCTGTTGAATACAGTCCATTCTGTTACACTGGCTACCTACAGTACCATGCATGTTGCATGGACCTTACAGGAACCCCAGAATGGAATCGGATTCCATTGGGATGAGTCATACCTCATTTTTTGTTGTCCTTTATATACGGTAGTACTGTACTTGAAATGTTCTGGTTTAACCTGTCTCCACAGCCCTTTAACCAATACCTAAAGATGGAATCCGCAGTAGGGGGAAATGGTGCCACTGGCTGCCCCACCAGCATTGTTATTGTTGTTGCTGAGCTGAGGAGTGTCGTGCAGCATGGTTATGAAATGCAGTACATATTGTGCTCTACTATCGTGCAGTGCGATGATGTCAACGTGTTTGTTGTTTGCAGTAACTGGAAAGCATTATGAACATGGTTGTTTTACCGTTGAGGATTCCAGCTTTAACCAGTAACCTTTAGAGGGTGTATATACAGCCGGCAGTTGTTCCCCCCCCCCCTCTAAACTCTATCCTGTTCCTTACCTTAACATCTGCCCGCTTTATAGACGCCTAACCTCCAAGCAAGGATTCCTGCCTCAGTTACTTTTCTCTATGTAGATGTGAATACTAAGAACACTGCATTATTCTTAAGCAAAGTTATCTGCAGTATGTATGGGCAAATGGCAATATGAACAGCTTCATCTAATGAAGAATGGACAAAGGGACATCCCCTCAAATAGGAGAGCTTCTGAAGGATTTAGGGTTTTATTCAGTGGGGTACGTGTCCCATAAGTCACTGGTCCAAATTAGTGCACTATATAGGAAGTAGGATGCCATATGGGACAGCTATAGATTCCAACATATTTTGAAGCGCAGCAGCATAGGACTGCCATATGGCATCAGTTGTGACTAGTGTGTCATTTTACACTGTAAAGAAATGTATTACCAGCATAGAATTGAGAAAACCACTGTCTTTGTTATGGCACAAGAGGGCATGGTCATCTGTCTAGGCCAGGGTGCGTCTCCGTAGCTTTTAAAAAAATCATCAGTGAAGGGAAACAATGAGAGCAAGCATGAATAGTAGTGAGATATATCCCTAGTTGGTTGAGGAAGCCTCTTCAGAGTTTTGAGATACAGCCCTATTAGGGGGAGTGGAAGCCTCCTCAGAGTATAGCCCTAGAAGGTGTCTTTACAGTAATGTACAGTCAACCATCTGCATGCCTGCTGAGTCCTCTACATGTATGATGATAAGCCATCATACTAATGATGTTTTAGATCAATCTTTTTAGAAGCTTTGTGGTTAAGTTTCCTTTTGAAATGAAAACACACTACTTAACGTCCTTTTCTTATCCCGAGTGGATAATAACCTTAACTGACGAACCTTTACAAGTGCATTGCATTCCACCTCATCCACAACCAAGTCCTATATGCTTGCTTTTTTTAAATCATTGTTTGCCTTTTGTTGGTGTAATACTATGAAGGCATTGTTTGATGTGTGTTATTGTACTGTAAGTGGAGCCTGAAGATCATACCTACCTACAGTGTATTGCTGTTTTAATGTCAGAGAACACATTGTCTACTGGTGGCTTGTTTTTAAAATGTACTCCATCATGCGTTTTGGGACAGATGTGTATGTTTTGAATGCCGTTTGTTGTCCTCAGCTCCTGATTGGAAAGCACAGCTGCTATGGAAAATAGCTGCTATTGAAATATACTATGAGTTCAGTTGTCAATAAAAGCAACACAGGAAAATAACATGTTTTTTTAGGTCAGGATTAGGGTTATGAATTCTGGTAACTTTTCAAAAATGTTCCAAATTTTCCTGAAATCCCAGTTGGCAGATTCCTGGAATCAGTAGGAAACCCTCCAAACAGGATTCCTGGAATCAGTAGGGAATACACAGGGAATCTGGAAATCCTCCAAACAGGATTCCTGGAATCAGTAGGGAATACGCAGGGAATTTGGAAACCCTCCAAACAGGATTTCTGGAATCAGTAGGGAATACGCAGGGAATCTGGAAACCCTCCAAACAGGATTCCTGGAATCAGTAGGGAATACGCAGGGAATCTGGAAATCCTCCAAACAGGATTTCTGGGAAATTGGGGAGAGCTACCACAATTTTGCGACCCTAATCCTGACCTGCACTCTACTGTACCGTAGGACTGTACTGTATGTTCCACCCAGCAGGTTTTGTGTTTCACCAGCATCTGGATTAAAAACTACTGAACGTTCCAATGTTGTCCTCCTTTCTTGTTGTATTATATTACCGTCACCACGGGTGGGAATGGCTAAACCCACTACACAAGTTCACTGGCTGTTTTTCAAACACCGGAGAAGAGAAATGAAGGATTACAATGATGGATGAATAATGGTTACTCAACTATCCCAGAAGTTCCCAAAACCAGAAGGGAATAAGCAGGGAATGCAGAATCCTCCAACCAGGATTTCTGGGAATTTTGGGAAAATAAAAGGAGTTTTGCCTACAACTTGCATAGTCTCATTAACTGAGTGGTAAATGCATCTGTTTGTTCCATATGAAGTCAAATAACTACGTAGGTTTTAAAACATTAATGGTTATTGGCACAACAGTCTTGTGAATAAACTTTTGAAACATACAGATTGGGTTAAATTATTTTATTAGTATAATGTATATTGTGATAAATCTTTAGTACCGATACACAGAGTTTTAAATATCGATATTCTAATAGATTTTGGTACAAAATGTTCACACCCTGTGTTTTCCTTAATATCAAACTAGGAGAGAAAACAAGGTGAAAATTTGCTCCGGTTTAGTTGTATCTTTGGTTTCACCCATAGGGAGAATCTCAATTAGATATTCCTCACATCCTCTCACCTGGCCTCCTCAAAACGAATTGGAGAAGGTCAGAGGGGCGGGACCTCTGGCTTTCTCATCCAATGGGTGTGGAGAAGGAAAGAGGACGCGAGCACTATGCAATTGAGATTCTCCCATTGTCATCTAATAAACAAACTAAGGACTATTAAATCCGTAGCTCTGAAGATCCACTTTATTGTGCGATAGACAATTAAAGGCAATGTTCCCGCGGTCGCGGAGACTGCATTCATGGTAAACGGAAATTAACTTGACTTTTTGATGTTGATCTTCCGCGATATGGATTGAATCCAACTCACAGTCTTTGGTCTAAACAATGATTCCAACATCAAGCACAATACTACAATACTACAATTCCATGAAAAATTCAAATCCCATTTTAAATATTTTGTATCAGTATAATACTCTTTTGGACTACATTACAGTATTGTACACTATTTCTAACAGTCAAAAGCAATGGAATGTCTCTCCCTTCCTTCATGTAAATACTGTATTACTGTGCAAATCTCAAACTCACTGTGGTCCCTGGTCTAGAAGTTCTGGGTGTAGGAAGGCAGTCAGAGCAAAGCACCTGTAAATTCACCTCTTTCTACAGTAACAGTCCCTGATTGTCATTGCAATATGATTTGATATAGAATATAGATGTTATATTCATAACTACAGTATGTTAACAGTGCTCATATGAAATGGTATGGTGGCTTGTGGTTGATTTGTGTTCTAGTTGGCCCTGTTTATACCTGGTGCTAACTCTGATCTCGGGCTCTATTCAATCCGTAGCACTGAAGACCTGCACTTCAGCGTAATTGAAATATAAAAGCAATGTTCCTGTGTTCGCGGAGACTGCATTCACGGTAAATCCATGTGTAGGCTCAATCGGAAATTACCTTTCATTTTCAATCACCCTATAACGCTAAACTTCAGCGATACGGATTGAATCGAGGCCGTTGTCTACATTCTGATAGCGGCCACATTTTTGCCGTTGCATCTACATATTGTATTAAAATGTGTCTCTTATCCGTCCACTGTTTCCGCATTGTGACCAAGATTGACTGGTTCCTCCCTGTATGCAAATTATTCGACAGATATTCTTTCAAAATAATATGTATTTTCTTTATTTAAAGACACATATTGATGCCATAAGACGATGGCGCCACCTGTCAATGATTTTAGAGGGATAATGATGATTTAAATGGTTTCCCTGTCCACATCCGTCTACACTTGGAAGATATCCAGACAACATGTGTGCCTGACTACCTCCGGTGGTGATCAGGAAGATCTGATCACAATCCAATCACAATAGATATTTTAATTGCGGACACATGTCAATAAATGTGGCCACAATCAATATGTGGCCGAATCTTGAGAATCAATAGCTCCGTTTATAGCTGGTGCTAACATGAGTCCTTTGTCTTGATCTTGTCCACATTCTGATTGTGCCCACATTTTTAAAGAAGTGTAATTGTGATCAGATCTTTCTGACTACCTCTGTAGGTAGTCAGGGACCTATTGTATCTGGACATCAGTTAAGTATAAACAGTGTAAACTGACCTGAAATCAGTGTCTAGGGGTAACTCCTCAGTATCCTCCTCCTTCCTCCTCCTGTTAACTACAGTGAGATGTCCCTCAGGCAGACCCCTCTGCCTCATCCTCCTTCCTCCTCCGGATGACTAGAGTGATGTTACCCTCAGGCAGAGCCTTGACGATGTTCCAGGCCTCGAAGCGGCTCAGCTCCTGTAGGGAGGTGCTCTGGACCTGCAGCAGCTCATCACCAGACTGCAACCCGCTCTGCTCCGCAGCACCACCTATTTGGGGAGCAGGAGAACACACGGTCACACATTGGTCTGTCGTGATGTTTCCCCTAGGTGCAGATCTGGTATCAGCTTTCGCCTCCCCCAACGTAGAAAAGTTCAAGCCTATAAAACTGTGCTTCTCTGCGTTGTTTGCATGGTTTCCTACTTTCCGTGACATCACACCTCTTCTAACAATAAAATACATTGTTAAAAGTGTTAAGAAAAGGTCCTGTGTGGCTCAGCTGGTAGAGTATGGCACTTGTAACGTCAAGATCGTTGGTTTGATTTCTGCTGGGGTCACCCTTACTAGAAATGTATGCACACACTACTGTAAGTCACTTGGATAACAGTGTCTGCTAAATGGCACCTAAAGTTCACCCAAATTACAAAATGATATATTGATTTCCTTACCTTGTTAGAGTTTAGGGACATAGTAAGGCAGCAATCCGTGCTTTGGTTTTCTTTTTCTCCATGGATAGTACTGTACCTTTAAATATCCTGTTGATGACCAGAGGCCTGTCTCCATGGATAGTACTGTACCTTTAAACATCCTGTTGATGACCAGAGGCCTGTCTCCATGGATAGTACTGTACCTTTAAAGATCCTGTTGATGACCAGAGGCCTGTCTCCATGGATAGTACTGTACCTTTAAATATCCTGTTGATGACCAGAGGCCTGTCTCCATGGATAGTACTGTACCTTTAAATATCCTGTTGATGACCAGAGGCCTGTCTCCATGGATAGTACTGTACCTTTAAAGATCCTGTTGATGACCAGAGGCCTGTCTCCATGGATAGTACTGTACCTTTAAATATCCTGTTGATGACCAGAGGCCTGTCTCCATGGATAGTACTGTACCTTTAAAGATCCTGTTGATGACCAGAGGCCTGTCTCCATGGATAGTACTGTACCTTTAAATATCCTGTTGATGACCAGAGGCCTGTCTCCATGGATAGTACTGTACCTTTAAATATCCTGTTGATGACCAGAGGCCTGTCTCCATGGATAGTACTGTACCTTTAAATATCCTGTTGATGACCAGAGGCCTGTCTCCATGGATAGTACTGTACCTTTAAATATCCTGTTGATGACCAGAGGCCTGTCTCCATGGATAGTACTGTACCTTTAAATATCCTGTTGATGACCAGAGGCCTGTCTCCATGGATAGTACTGTACCTTTAAATATCCTGTTGATGACCAGAGGCCTGTCTCCATGGATAGTACTGTACCTTTAAAGATCCTGTTGATGACCAGAGGCCTGTCTCCATGGATAGTACTGTACCTTTAAATATCCTGTTGATGACCAGAGGCCTGTCTCCAGGGATAGTACTGTACCTTTAAATATCCTGTTGATGACCAGAGGCCTGTCTCCATGGATAGTACTGTACCTTTAAATATCCTGTTGATGACCAGAGGCCTGTCTCCATGGATAGTACTGTACCTTTAAATATCCTGTTGATGACCAGAGGCCTGTCTCCATGGATAGTACTGTACCTTTAAATATCCTGTTGATGACCAGAGGCCTGTCTCCATGGATAGTACTGTACCTTTAAATATCCTGTTGATGACCAGAGGCCTGTCTCCATGGATAGAGCCTTTCCCTCCATCCAAACTGAAGCCCACGCCCCCTCCTCCTGTCTCCAGCTCCACAGTCAGCATGTCTCCCCCATCCTCCACTACAGACAGACAGACAGACAGACCGAGAGAGAGAGAGAGAGAGAGAGAGAGAGAGAGAGAGAGAGAGAGACAGATCGAGAGAGCGAGAGACAGAGAGACAGATCGAGAGAGAGAGAGAGAGAGAGAGAGAGAGAGAGAGAGAGAGAGAGAGAGAGAGATGAACAACCAACGTATACATACAGTACACTAAGGCTGTACTGTATGTATACTCCACAAATGCAAGCATTTCGCTACACCTGCAACAACATTTGATTTGATTTGATGTACGCTCACACACACACACACACACACACACACACACACACACACACACACACACACACACACACACACACCTGCACAGTGTTGTGTGTGCTGTCTTACTAGGTGAACTTGTCTGACCACCTTCTACTCACCTGTGGGGTTGAGGTCTGTACTGCTACTGCTGACAGAGGAATCATCAGTCTTGTTCCCTCCTCCTCCCTCTCTCCCCTTGCTTACCACCACCACGGCCAGTCTCATGGTGCGGGCCTGGCGCAGCGTGGCGGTGGCGTCCGCGTGTGTCGCACCCCTTAGTGTCTGGCCGTTGATGGACAGCACCTCGTCACCCTTCTCCACGGTCCCCTCTTGAGCCGCCAGGCCGTGGGGGAAAACACGATGCACCTGGGGGGAGGGATGGAGAAATGTCAGAACATTTACAATTGACATTCCCATTCTAAGCAATTCGCCTTGATTGGTGGAGCAACTGGCAGACATTTTGTAGAGTTGCCACTATATGGCCATGCTAGAAAGGACAGTACCAGGGCTTTATAGCCATGGGATCCTATCTTTAATATTTAAGTCCAAAATTACGCTCCTAACTAATACAGACACTGTATTTTGTACAATGCAACTTTATTGTCCATACAATGTTACAGTGAACAACAGAAATGTGTCTTCTGCAGAATGCTCAACTCCCTCAGATAGCACACATCACACAGAAATACAATCTTTAACATAAATTCTGAGGATCATCACTTTTCATCTGCTCTAGCATGACCTTTCAGTATACTCACTGTGGTAGCCTTGCTCTCCAGGTCTATCCCACCTGCAATGCTGAAACCCAGACCTGCTCCTTCCTCCTTGTGCAGAATCACCACTTGGATGTGCTCAAATTGCTAGAAAGAGGGAAGGAAAGATGTCATCTGTTTCATTCTAACATTCAAAATAATATTTTCATGTTTTTCGTTCACTTTGCAATGTTACTGCTGGTTATTGTTCTTATCTATTAAGTAGGTTTGCTGATCTAGGATCAGGTCACCCGTCCATGTAATCTTAACCAATGTGATCTAAAAGACAAACTTGATCCTAGATCAGTAGCCCTGTTACTCTGAGACGATGAATACTTTTATGAGGTGAGTCAGACGATTCATGGCCATTCACAGAGATAACTCAGTTTGACTATTAAACCCCAGCTGTTGTTGACAGTGTCCAGATGAGTGTATGTCTGTGAGAGAGGGGACCAAGTGTCCCAGACACACACACATACACACACACACACACACACACACACACACACACACCAGACACCCACAAACACACACCAGACACACACAAACGCACACCAGACACACACAAACACACACTAGACACACACACACACACACACACACACAGACACCAGACACACACACACACAAACAGACACCAGACACACACACACACACACACACACACACACACAGACACCAGACACACACACACACAAACAGACACCAGACACACACACACACACACAAACATACACCAGACACACACACAAACAGACACACAGGCACACACACACACACACACACACACACACAAACGCACACCAGACACACACAAACATACACCAGACACACACACACACACACCAGACACACACACACGCACACCAGACACACACAAACGCACACCACACACCCACAAACACACACCAGACACACACAAACATACACCAGACACACACACACCAGACACACACAAACGCACACCAGACACACACCAGACACACACACACACAAACAGACACCAGACACACACAAACGCACACCAGACACACACACACACACAACCAGACACCCACAAACACACACCAGACACACACAAACGCACACCAGACACACACAAACATACACCAGACACACACACACACAAACAGACACCAGACACACACACACGCACAAACAGACACCAGACACACACACAGACACACAGGCACACACACACATTGCAGTAAGAGTGCGGTAATGACATTACGAGAAAGGATATGCATACAGATGTTCTCCTGAGCACAGAGCCAAGTGGTCCTTCGAGAGAGGTGTGTGTGTGTGTGTGTGTTTGTGTGTGTGTGTGTGTGTGTGTGTGTGTGTGTGCGTGCGTATGCATATACAAAAGCTTTGATTGCCTCAGAATGGAAATGGTAAACAAAAACACAATACACACTGTGATACTCTGTCCTCCCTGAAAGCCTCTTAATACACACACACACACACAGACAGACTCTCTCTCACACACACACACACACACACACACACACACACACACACACACACACACACACACACACACACACACACACACACACACACACACACACACACACACACACACACACCTGCAGCTGAGCACTCTAACGTAGTCCTTAATGGTCCCTCCAGTTCTGTAGTGGAGCTCATTCCTACAGGCTTGTTGTTTTGCAGAAGCCAGTGGTGAGTATTGCATGAGAGAGCAGCTCTTACCAGGCTTCCCACACAGCACCCTATTATCCAGAGCCTTTTGGGCCCTGGTCAAAAGTAGTGCACTTTAGAGGGAATAGCATGTCATTTGGCATGCCTTGGACTCAGGGGTATAGATTACCTCAACCACGTAGAGAGTAGACCAGAGATGAGAGATTCTCAACAGTAAGAGTTGACAGTCTGTCATGACTGGATGTTCATGTGGTGTTGATGTGGTCCTGATGTGGTGCTGATGTGGTCCTGATGTGGTGCTGATGTGGTGTTGATGTGGTCCTGATGTGGTGTTATCGTGGTGTTCATGTGGTGTTGATGTGGTTTTGATGTGGTCCTGATGTGGTGTTATCGTGGTGTTCATGTGGTGTTGATGTGGTGTTGATGTGGTCCTGATGGGGTGCTGATGTGGTGTTGGTGTGGTCCTGATGTGGTGCTGACGTGGTGTTGATGTGGTGTTATCGTGGTGTTCATGTGGTGTTGATGTGGTGTTGATGTGGTCCTGATGTGGTGTTATTGTGGTGTTCATGTGGTGTTGATGTGGTGTTGTTGTGGTCCTGATGGGGTGCTGATGTGGTATTGATGTGGTCCTGATGTGGTGCTGATGTGGTGTTGATGTGGTGTTATCGTGGTGTTCATGTGGTGTTGATGTTGTGTTATCGTGGTGTTCATGTGGTGTTGATGTGGTGTTACCGTGGTGTTGATGTGGGGTTACCGTGGTGTTGATGTGGTGTTACCGTGGTGTTGATGTGGTGTTACCGTGGTGTTGATGTGGTGTTACCGTGGTGTTGATGTGGTGTTGATGTGGTGTTACCGTGGTGTTGATGTGGTGTTAATGTGGTGTTGATGTGGTGTTGATGTGGTGTTACCGTGGTGTTGATGTGGTGTTGATGTGGTGTTGATGTGGTCCTGATGTGGTGCTGATGTGGTGTTACCGTGGTGTTGATGTGGTGTTGATGTGGTGTTACCGTGGTGTTGATGTGGTGTTGATGTGGTGTTAACGTGGTGTTGATGTGGTGTTGATGTGGTGTTGATGTGGTGTTACCGTGGTGTTGATGTGGTGCTGATGTGGTATTGATGTGGTGTTCAAGTGGTGTTACTGTGGTGTTGATGTGGTGCCGATGTGGTGTTACTGTGGTGTTGATGTGGTGTTACTGTGGTGTTGATGTGGTGTTACTGTGGTGTGGATGTGGTGTTGATGTAGTGCTGATGTGGTGTTACCGTGGTGTTGATGTGGTGTTACTGTGGTGTTGATGTGGTGTTGATGTGGTGTTGATGTAGTGCTGATGTGGTGTTGATGTGGTGTTGATGTAGTGCTGATGTGGTGTTGATGTGGTGTTACTGTGGTGTGGATGTGGTGTTGATGTGGTGCTGATGTGGTGTTGATGTGGTGTTGATGTGGTGTTGATGTGGTGCTGATGTGGTGCTGATGTGGTGTTACTGTGGTGTGGATGTGGTGTTGATGTAGTGCTGATGTGGTGTTACCGTGGTGTTGATGTGGTGCCGATGTGGTGTTGATGTGGTGTTACCGTGGTGTTGATGTGGTGCCGATGTGGTGTTGATGTGGTGTTGATGTGGGGAACATCATTATTTGACATCCTAATACAATCAGCGAGGCCCTTCTTGTGAGGAAGAGGTGGACGGACCTCCAAATAAATTAAAACAATGAAACAGACAGGCCGGACACACGGACAGAAAGACCGACAAAGTTTCACCTTCAGTGTTTCCTCATCCAGAGCTTTCACTTCCTGGATCATGGTCTGTATTTCCTGTGGAGGGATGGCTGAGATAACAGAGTGGGCACATGCTGACGGAGATGGGCGTGAGACCAGGTCCCCTCCCTCCTCCCCCCGCTCAATGGTACACTGCCTCAGATCAGATAGGCTGAGAGGAATAAGGAAGCAAACAGAGTTCAACTCACTCACTGACACTGGTCACATACAGAACACACACACAGACACACCTTCTGTATTACAGGTTCATCGTAGCTACTCTCATAATCATGCATTTCACTGTATGAAAACTAAATAGAGAGTTGTGTTTTAGTCTGGTCAATCTGTTACAGACTAAACTTTGAGAGGATTTCAGTCAGATTAACACTTTCGACATAATGACACATCTCTAACACGTGTGACTTCCTGTTTGTTCACTTCCTGTGTTCATACTTCCTCTTACTAAAGATGATACTGCCATGATTGCATTAAGCCCTGTGAAGCAGGGACAAAATACAGAAAAGATTTGATCTAAAATATGCCTGTTCCATCTGATAATATATAATGCCATCTCTACTTTACAGAATCTGACTTCCAGGGAGCAGTGCTATCTTACGTTTTTCATAGCTAGACTTCTATCAGCTCTTGTGAAATCAGTGTATATTTATACCTTTTCATCCAATCACCTGAGAGGTAGTATGTGTATGCCTGTCTGGTATCAGTCATTGAAACAGAGAATATGCTGTATATACCAGGGTAAGGGTCAATTCCATTTCAATTACATCAATTCAGGAAGTAAACTGAAATTCCAATTTGAAATTATTCTCATAAAGAAGCATTGAGAAAAACTGGAATATGAACTTCCTTTTAATTCCTGAATTGATTGAATTGTAATGGAATTGACCCCAACCCTGGTCTATGCTGTATGTTGATGTTTTGAGAGAGTTTTTACCTGACAGAGAAGCTATTCTCATTGCTGTTGGGGCCAGGGGAGAGGGGAGTGTTCTGGACCGGGTCAGGCTCCTCCGGGCTGCAGACTAGAGGGGATACAGGGGGTGGGTCTGACCCGGGGTTACCCGGCCTAGTAGGATAGAGGGAGGGGAGCAGGGAGTGCATGGAACGCATCAGGGCATGGGAAACCTGGAATAGAGTAGAGAGCAGAGCAGAGCAGTTAATAGTAGAGCAGAGCAGAGTAGAGCAGAGCAGATAAGAATAGAACAGAGCAGATAAGAGTAGAACAGAGAAGATAAGAGTAGAACAGAGCAGATAAGAGTAGAACAGAGCAGAGTAGAGCAGATAAGAGTAGAACAGAGCAGAGTAGAGCAGATAAGAGTAGAACAGGGAAGATAAGAGTAGAACAGAGCAGATAAGAGTAGAACAGAGCAGAGTAGAGCAGATAAGAGTAGAACAGAGCAGAGTAGAGCAGATAAGAGTAGAGGAGAGCAGAGGAGAGGAGAGCAGAGCAGATAAAAGTGGAGCAGAGCAGATAAGAGTAGAGTAGAGCAGAAAAAAGTAGAGCAGAGCAGAGTAGAGCAGAGCCGATAAGAGTAGAGTAGAGTAGAGTAGAGTAGAGTAGAGTAGAGTAGAGTAGAGTAGAGCAGAGTAGAGTAGAGTAGAGTAGAGTAGAGTAGAGTAGAGTAGAGTAGAGTAGAGTAGAGCAGATAAGAGTAGAGTAGAGTAGAGTAGAGTAGAGTAGAGTAGAGTAGAGTAGAGTAGAGCAGAGCAGAGCAGAGCAGATACGAGTAGAGTAGAGTAGAGTAGAGTAGAGTAGAGTAGAGTAGAGTAGAGTAGAGTAGAGTAGAGTAGAGCAGATAAGAATAGAGCAGAGCAGAGTATAACACATGTTATGGTTAGGGCTCTGCTGTTATTTTCTACCCTTCATCCCACCTCAAGAGGCCATTATAGCACCTTCTTACACCATGGGTGAAACAACTGTCAATTGACTTCAAATGAAATGTCTGCTGACACTCATTCCCATCAGCAGCCTACACTGTAGTAATTATTCATTATTATTGTCTCAAGGACATTAATCAACATAATGAACCACTTAAATCATTATCTGTTCACAACATTATATGATAATAATAGGCCTTTTATCTAAGAAAATGGAGGGAAAAACAAATGAAAAAGAACAGAACAGCTGAGTTGACTATGTTACGGTGCTTAGACTGGCATCCCACTGGGCACACACTGTTTTAATCAACGTCATTCCCACGTTACAGATGGTGAATTGACGTTAAATTGACGTCTGTGCCAGTGGGATGGCCTGTAGTTAATTTGTTAATTTAGCAGACAAGATACTTATATTCCTGTGCTCTTACCACAGTCAAAACACATATATTTTATAGTAAGAATATAATGAAATATAAGAGAATATTATATAAATTATATTGTTTCCCAAGCAAACTATTGCCAAGTGTCGCAGGTGCACACAATCCACACACTAAATGACAGTTACAGACGTGTTGCATGCACCTGTTACAGAGTAATTACATGGGTTATTCAACTGGTATGACGTTTATGTGACATTTCATACATTTCTTCAGTTAAATTGGACATTTTACATTTTACACTTGGACGATGTGATGTAATGTAAAGTGTGGACCAAAGACGCACCTGGTTACTGAAGGAAAGTATCTTCCCCAGGCTCTCTCCCTCCAGTCCTTGTAGAGTTGTTGACCCATCCGGGGAGGGAGAGGTAGGCAGGGGCAGGCTACGCGTCCGCAGGCTGGCCTGCTTGCCCTGAGCCTGGGCATGGTTCTGGTCTCCCTCCTCCTCCTCTGGTGGTTGTAGTGGACCAAAGCTCTCTCCCTTGGAGCTGCTGGACCTCCTGGGCACCGGGCCCGAGGGGGAGATGGAGGCCTCTACAGCCCCATCCAGGGGCTCTGTTTCTGCTTCGGCCTCGGGGAGAGGTGCCTCTAGGGTGGATGGGGAGGTGGTGGTGTCATCGGGGGATGGCGAGTCAGAGATCTCTGCATTGGGGTCTGTTGTCTCTTCCACTGGGGTCTGGAGCTCCGAGGTAGGGTGGGGGGTCGGAAGAAGAGAAAAACAGGTAGGAGGAGAAGGGTGGGAGGCAGGAGAGGGCGGAAGGATGGAGTGAGGAGAGGCTCCAGGGGGAAAAGAGGACATCCTCCTGTCCTTGTCCTCGTCAGGGATTGGAGAGGTCACTTTGGCTCCTTTGCCCATGTCATGTTGGATTGTGCCATTCTCCTCTAAGAGAGGGGGGTCACTCCTGACGAGTGCCTTGTCCTTCAGAGGGAGGGAAGTGGAGGGGGCTAGGGGCCTCCTGTTGTTGCCCTCCATCTCCTGACCTTTACCCTCAGGACTAGAGAAGGTCTCAAATGAATGGATCTTCTGCTTGATTGACAGCTGGGCTGTAGAGGAGGTGGGCCGCAGACGTACCCCGAAGGTGCTGTTGAAATACACATTTTTAAATGTTATTGTCCCTCCACCTGGATCTTTTAAATGAGAAATTCTTGTTGGCTTATAACTCATGAACACACAATACTTGATGGACAGACTGGGAATCAAACCCAGGTTACCTATACCCTTCAACACCACCTCAACCGCCTGAAATAAAAGCCTACACTTTAGGCGCTAACACAAGCCTTCAGATCTCAGGCAAGACTGAACCGCCTCCGCTACATTTGCATAAAACACAAGATAAAGGAGAAATGTTGTGGAGAAACACTACGTACGTTCCACCGCCTCTGATGTCCAGGGGTTTGGCCAGCTCAGCCTGGGGCCTCCCATTCCTAATACTCCTAAGGCTCTGACGGTTCCACACAGGCTTGGGGGCAACTGGGGGGCCCTTCCTCACCCCTGGGGGGTCCTCAGTCCTTGGGCTGGGGGTGGAGATTAGGGAGGCAGGGGTGGAGGGGGTGGTGGGGTCTGGGGCGGTGTGGTGGGTGGAAGTACAGTTGAATTCAGGAAGCTCGGGAAACTCACTCGGTTGGCTCATGGCGACTGGGGAGTGTGTGTCGTTGGGGTGTCTGTCGGTTTGGGATGGAGTGTGTGTGGCGTCGTGGTGTGAGCTGAGATGGTGTGCTTGTTGTTGGTGTGTGCTACTGTGGGAGTGTGTGTTGTGACGGTGTGTGCTCGGATGAGTCAGACTCTGGTTCTGATGGGGGTCTTCAGGACCTCCAAGATCAGGGGCGCTGTCGGAGATCCTAACCCAGGGGTCGTGAAGCTTTTCTGGGGGGAGCTGCTCCACGCGGCCCTGCCTCCTCAGGCCCGGCCTCTTACTCTGGGAGCAGAGGTGGAAGGCAGATTCAGCACCTGAACACAGACAACACAGGAAACACAGTCTAAGAGGAGGAGAGATACAAGTACTTCATAAGGAGCTAAACTCACACTGCCCTCATTAAAATAAATCATTCATACCTGCACAGCTTTCTGCTTTACAAGTAATGTTATATAGTAAGTTGTGGTGCCATTAAACGTCACAATGTAACAAATGATCCTAAAGATGGCGTTCACAACTATATAACATGTTGTCTTTCAGAAAGCAAACTGAAAATTAACTGCCAATGGCCCCTATAGGTTTCTCAAATAACTGTATATTTGACTGTTAGCTCTGTATTTACAAATGGTGTACTCATACATTTTTGGAAATTAAATGAGAACGACAAAAGAAAGTATTGAGGTTCCCATACAATACCTGTGTGTAGTCTGTCTTCTGTGCAGGATGAGTATCGAGGGCAGTCGGTGATGGCAGCAGAGCGAGCCTCTGAGTGGGTGAGAGTCTCTCCACTTCCCCGTGAGTGTTCTCGCTCTCTTTCTCTCTCTCTTTCTCTCTCACTCTCTACTTCCTGGAACACAGATAAACAGGAAGTTAAAACGTTGAGCGCACCACTCAGCCTCTGACCGCAGAAAGGTGTAGTAATTCACCCTGCATTTACTAGCGCCCGTTACCCTCCACCACTTCACATGGACATGCATCCATCCATCACACTCACAACGACCAGATGCAGAACATAATTGAATCACACACAGTGCCAAGGCAAGGCCATTCTATGATATCCAATAGCTTCATGCCTGATGTGGGTATAACACAAGCATCTTCCAGAATTACAGGTGAGTCACTTACAAACACACAAGCAAATACTTCCAGAACGGAGAGAAGCCATCCTTACTATAAAAGCTTGCATTGTGAGACAGGTTTAAGGTTGGATGTTTCAGGGACAGGATACATAGGAAAGAGGTGTCATATTTGTCCATCCATGCCCGTTCAAAGGCATGAATGTACGACATTCTGTAAACAGAAATGTAAAGGTATGACTGGTATGTTCATGTTTTCTATTTGAAAAAGCACCATTCTCAGTCCAAAGTCATCTCCATGCAAAACATTCACCAACACACATTCAGGAGTATGAAACGGTTCCACGTACATTTCTACACAGTAGCCTTATGATCTTTCTCAAAGCCTTGTGCACACTGCTAACAAGCTGGAAGCATGTAGGTGTGGATGCAGAAACAACACATGGGACAATACACATTAGTTAGAGGCAAATTATATTAGTATACTGTATTTAGTCAATTCAGCATGTTTTAGCATATTGCTTACAGACAGAGAAAAATAAAAACAGTGTCTATGTCTAATGTTATCCTTCTCTGCACTAATGTCTAATGTTATCCTTCTCGGCACTAATGTCTAATGTTATCCTTCTCTGCACTCATGTCTAATGTTATCCTTCTCTACACTAATGTCTAATGTTATCCTACTCTGCACTCATGTCTAATGTTATCCTTCTCTACACTAATGTCTAATGTTATCCTTCTCTGCACTAATGTCTAATGTTATCCTTCTCTGCACTAATGTCTAATGTTATCCTTCTCTGCACTAATGTCTAATGTTATCCTTCTCTACACTAATGTCTAATGTTATCCTTCTCTGCACTAATGTCTAATGTTATCCTTCTCTACACTAATGTCTAATGTTATCCTTCTCTACACTAATGTTATCCTACTCTGCACTAATGTCTAATGTTATCCTTCTCTACACTAATGTCTAATGTTATCCTTCTCTGCACTAATGTCTAATGTTATCCTTCTCTGCACTAATGTCTAATGTTATCCTTCTCTGCACTAATGTCTAATGTTATCCTTCTCTACACTAATGTCTAATGTTATCCTTCTCTGCACTAATGTCTAATGTTATCCTTCTCTGCACTAATGTCTAATGTTATCCTTCTCTACACTAATGTCTAATGTTATCCTTCTCTACACTAATGTCTAATGTTATCCTTCTCTACACTAATGTCTAATGTTATCCTTCTCTACACTAATGTCTAATGTTATCCTTCTCTGCACTAATGTCTAATGTTATCCTTCTCTGCACTCATGTCTAATGTTATCCTTCTCTACACTAATGTCTAATGTTATCCTTCTCTGCACTAATGTCTAATGTTATCCTTCTCTACACTAATGTCTAATGTTATCCTTCTCTACACTAATGTCTAATGTTATCCTTCTCTACACTAATGTCTAATGTTATCCTTCTCTACACTAATTTCTAATGTTATCCTTCTCTACACTAATGTCTAATGTTATCCTTCTCTACACTAATGTCTAATGTTATCCTTCTCTGCACTCATGTCTAATGTTATCCTTCTCTACACTAATGTCTAATGTTATCCTTCTCTGCACTAATGTCTAATGTTATCCTTCTCTACACTAATGTCTAATGTTATCCTTCTCGGCACTAATGTCTAATGTTATCCTTCTCTACACTAATGTCTAATGTTATCCTTCTCGGCACTAATGTCTAATGTTATCCTTCTCGGCACTAATGTCTAATGTTATCCTTCTCTACACTAATGTCTAATGTTATCCTTCTCTGCACTAATGTCTAATGTTATCCTTCTCTGCACTAATGTCTAATGTTATCCTTCTCTACACTAATGTCTAATGTTATCCTTCTCGGCACTAATGTCTAATGTTATCCTTCTCTACACTAATGTCTAATGTTATCCTTCTCTGCACTAATGTCTAATGTTATCCTTCTTTACACTAATGTCTAATGTTATCCTTCTCTGCACTAATGTCTAATGTTGTAATTGTGGAAATTCTTACACAGGGACACTCGAAGTCAATCTGAAGTGAATCACTCTTTATTGTCAGCAGGTTGGAGAGGTCCCAGTCAGACTCAGATACATATAGTAGCAATCTGAAGTGAGCTCTAACAGGGCAGTCCCACATAGCCTGGTTCCTCTCTAGGTTTCTTCCTAGGTTTTGGCCTTTCTAGGGAGTTTTTCCTAGCCACCGTGCTTCTACACCTGCATTGCTTGCTGTTTGGGGTTTTAGGCTGGGTTTCTGTACAGCACTTTGAGATATCAGCTGATGTACGAAGGGCTATATAAATACATTTGATTTGATTAGTTCCCTTATGTACTGACAAGTTATATTTGCATGGTTTAGCTTATTGTTTGTTTCATGCATGTGACAGACCAATACCTCACGAGGCTTCTTCTCTAAGCTGAGACCTTGAAACTGAGATATAATTTATCTAAACAAGGTTCTGGGTGTACTGCCAAATTGCAGATATTGATAGTGAGGATTCATTCAATCAGTAACTTGATTGAACACAGAAATTGGTTTATACAAAAGCACAAACAGAGAACATAGAAATTGGTTTATAGAAAAGCACAAACATAAAAATGTCCATCACATTGTCCTGTTGTGTTCATTAGGCACCAAATTGAAGAAACAGGGAGGGACTACCTGGACTTGTCCAATAAGAAACGTTCATTTTCGTATTAAGACGTTTCCGTTGCATGCCTTAATGAAGTCGACTCAGCTCTGCAGATCAGCTTCACAGACAATTGTGGTTTCAGAGAATATGCAAGCTGAAGAACCAATGCAAAACAGAGTGACGTGTCTCAACCACAGCTGATGCCTGATGCATGGAGACTACGCAACTCTGTTACAGAGATTTTGATCACGCCCCCTTCTTCCCTACACTAGCTACCATTTATGGGCAATAGAAGCATGCAGTCTAGCTCTTCCTCAGATGTACGGCAGTATGAATGACAGCCAGTCATATCATGCTGCTAAAGTCCTGTTGAGATGCATCTAGATTTACATTATTTTGATCCATCGATTCAAATTCATTATTTTAAAAAAGCTCAAACCTGCTTACAATATACCTATTCATCCATCCATCCACAGTAATACATGTTTAAGTCAATATGCCTGGTTAGATAAGTGTATACTTAGTAAATTCAGCATCTTTAAGCATATTACTTGGGAACAAAAAAATAGAAAAACAGTGAAATTATGTCAGATGCTGTACTTTTCTGAACTAGTGGGTTGTGTTCATTAGGCACCAAATGGGAGAAACCAGACTATCATTGTAAATAGGTGTAAATAATGTTGTCTCCCTACCTGACAGTTGGTATGTGTGGGACTCCATCCGTCCTCTCTAACAGGGGAGCCTCTACTGGAAACATTGGAGTCTGGCAGGCCCCCAGGGGCCCCCTCCTCACTAGTGACGTCCTGGTGTCGGCAGTACCTCCTTGGAGGTGCCAGGGCTTTGGGCCTGTTCTAGGGTCAGATTAGGAAAATATGTGTTATATAAACGTTTCTTATTGGACAAGTCCAGGTAGTCCCAGCCTGTTTCAGTGCATTATTCTTCCATTTGGTGCCTAAAGTGTGGCCTTCCAAAAGCTTGTATGGAAACATCTGGAGTTAAGCTACCTTATTTCCCCTTGTGGCCAGGTCTAACGTGCGCTGGCAGGAGAGGTTGGCTGCTGGGGAGTTGTAGGGGACGTTATAGTCGTCATCAGGGATAGGGTAGACCAATGCAGACAGTCTGTTATCACACCAGGGCTCAGGCGTGGACCCCTAGAACCATGAGATCAAGACGGATAAGGACCCTAGAACCATGACCCCTAGATCTCCAACACCAATGAGACAAAGAGGTATTTGAACCTCTAGAACCATGACAGATTATTCTGGGATGCTTGGTTGTGTTACCATGGGGATGTCGAGGCTGTGGACCCTTTCCATCAGATTATGGTGCATGTTGTGGTTGGGTATAGTCAGGGATTGACCATTAATCAGGTTGGTTCCTGGTCCGGGGCAGCGGTTGTGCTGATGGTTATGATGGTGGTTCTGGTTGTATGTGTTGCTGTCACTACAGGAGCGGGTCATGTTCTTCTGGGCTCGCCGGGCAGTCAGTTGGCTGAAGCTCCTCGCCACACAGCGCTCACACTTCCCTCTGGAGTGGGAACAGGGGTCAGACCTACGCAGGCCTGGGGTTAAGAGGTCACAGAGAGAGACCAGATAGAAAGAAAGGTGGGTAGGTAGGTAGGTAGGTAGGTGAGAGAAAGAGAAAGGACGTGAGAGACATTAATTTATCCTGATGAAACACAACGCAGTAATATTACAGAAGGTAATCAGAAGGTTGTTACTGTCTATACTCCACTGAGTTGGTAAAGGTTGTTACTGTCTATACTCCACTGAGTTGGTAAAGGTTGTTACTGACTATACTCCACTGTGTTGATAAAGGTTGTTACTGACTATACTCCACTGAGTTGGTAAAGGTTGTTACTGTCTATACTCCACTGTGTTGATAAAGGTTGTTACTGTCTATACTCCACTGAGTTGATAAAGGTTGTTACCGTCTATACTCCACTGAGTTGGTAAAGGTTGTTACTGTCTATACTCCACTGAGTTGGTAAAGGTTGTTACTGACTATACTCCACTGAGTTGGTAAAGGTTGTTACTGTCTATACTCCACTGAGTTGATAAAGGTTGTTACCGTCTATACTCCACTGAGTTGGTAAAGGTTGTTACTGTCTATACTCCACTGAGTTGGTAAAGGTTGTTACTGTCTATACTCCACTGAGTTGGTAAAGGTTGTTACTGTCTATACTCCACTGAGTTGGTAAAGGTTGTTACTGACTATACTCCACTGAGTTGATAAAGGTTGTTCCCGTCTATACTCCACTGAGTTGATAAAGGTTGTTACTGTCTATACTCCACTGAGTTGGTAAAGGTTGTTACTGTCTATACTCCACTGAGTTGATAAAGGTTGTTACTGTCTATACTCCACTGAGTTGGTAAAGGTTGTTACTGTCTATACTCCACTGAGTTTGTAAAGGTTGTTACCGTCTATACTCCACTGAGTTAATAAAGGTTGTTACTGTCTATACTCCACTGAGTTGGTAAAGGTTGTTACTGTCTATACTCCACTGAGTTGGTAAAGGTTGTTACTGTCTATACTCCACTGAGTTGGTAAAGGTTGTTACTGTCTATACTCCACTGAGTTGATAAAGGTTGTTACCATCTATACTCCACTGAGTTGATAAAGGTTGTTACTGACTATACTCCACTGAGTTGGTAAAGGTTGTTACCATCTATACTCCACTGAGTTGGTAAAGGTTGTTACCATCTATACTCCACTGAGTTGATAAAGGTTGTTACTGACTATACTCCACTGAGTTGATAAAGGTTGTTACTGTCTATACTCCACTGAGTTGGTAAAGGTTGTTACTGTCTATACTCCACTGAGTTGGTAAAGGTTGTTACTGTCTATACTCCACTGAGTTGGTAAAGGTTGTTACTGTCTATACTCCACTGAGTTGATACAGGTTGTTACCATCTATACTCCACTGAGTTGGTAAAGGTTGTTACTGTCTATACTCCACTGAGTTGATAAAGGTTGTTACTGTCTATACTCCACTGAGTTGATAAAGGTTGTTACTGACTATACTCCACTGAGTTGGTAAAGGTTGATACTCCACTGAGTTGGTAAAGGTTGTTACCATCTATACTCCACTGAGTTGGTAAAGGTTGTTACTGACTATACTCCACTGAGTTGATAAAGGTTGTTACCATCTATACTCCACTGAGTTGGTAAAGGTTGTTACTGTCTATACTCCACTGAGTTGGTAAAGGTTGTTACTGACTATACTCCACTGAGTTGATAAAGGTTGTTACTGTCTATACTCCACTGAGTTGATAAAGGTTGTTACCATCTATACTCCACTGAGTTGATAAAGGTTGTTACTGACTATACTCCACTGAGTTGGTAAAGGTTGTTACCATCTATACTCCACTGAGTTGGTAAAGGTTGTTACCATCTATACTCCACTGAGTTGATAAAGGTTGTTACTGACTATACTCCACTGAGTTGATAAAGGTTGTTACTGTCTATACTCCACTGAGTTGATAAAGGTTGTTACTGACTATACTCCACTGAGTTGGTAAAGGTTGTTACTGTCTATACTCCACTGAGTTGGTAAAGGTTGTTACTGACTATACTCCACTGAGTTGGTAAAGGTTGTTACTGTCTATACTCCACTGAGTTGGTAAAGGTTGTTACTGACTATACTCCACTGAGTTGATAAAGGTTGTTACTGTCTATACTCCACTGAGTTGGTAAAGGTTGTTACTGTCTATACTCCACTGAGTTGGTAAAGGTTGTTACTGTCTATACTCCACTGAGTTGGTAAAGGTTGTTACTGTCTATACTCCACTGAGTTGATAAAGGTTGTTACCATCTATACTCCACTGAGTTGATAAAGGTTGTTACTGACTATACTCCACTGAGTTGGTAAAGGTTGTTACCATCTATACTCCACTGAGTTGGTAAAGGTTGTTACCATCTATACTCCACTGAGTTGATAAAGGTTGTTACTGACTATACTCCACTGAGTTGATAAAGGTTGTTACTGTCTATACTCCACTGAGTTGGTAAAGGTTGTTACTGTCTATACTCCACTGAGTTGGTAAAGGTTGTTACTGTCTATACTCCACTGAGTTGGTAAAGGTTGTTACTGTCTATACTCCACTGAGTTGATAAAGGTTGTTACCATCTATACTCCACTGAGTTGGTAAAGGTTGTTACTGTCTATACTCCACTGAGTTGATAAAGGTTGTTACTGTCTATACTCCACTGAGTTGATAAAGGTTGTTACCATCTATACTCCACTGAGTTGATAAAGGTTGTTACTGACTATACTCCACTGAGTTGGTAAAGGTTGATACTCCACTGAGTTGGTAAAGGTTGTTACCATCTATACTCCACTGAGTTGGTAAAGGTTGTTACTGACTATACTCCACTGAGTTGATAAAGGTTGTTACCATCTATACTCCACTGAGTTGGTAAAGGTTGTTACTGTCTATACTCCACTGAGTTGGTAAAGGTTGTTACTGACTATACTCCACTGAGTTGATAAAGGTTGTTACTGTCTATACTCCACTGAGTTGGTAAAGGTTGTTACTGTCTATACTCCACTGAGTTGATAAAGGTTGTTACTGACTATACTCCACTGAGTTGGTAAAGGTTGTTACTGTCTATACTCCACTGAGTTGGTAAAGGTTGTTACTGACTATACTCCACTGAGTTGATAAAGGTTGTTACTGACTATACTTCACTGAGTTGATAAAGGTTGTTACCGTCTATACTCCACTGAGTTGATAAAGGTTGTTACTGACTATACTCCACTGAGTTGGTAAAGGTTGTTACTGTCTATACTCCACTGAGTTGGTAAAGGTTGTTACTGACTATACTCCACTGAGTTGATAAAGGTTGTTACTGACTATACTTCACTGAGTTGATAAAGGTTGTTACCGTCTATACTCCACTGAGTTGATAAAGGTTGTTACTGTCTATACTCCACTGAGTTGATAAAGGTTGTTACCATCTATACTCCACTGAGTTGATAAAGGTTGTTACTGACTATACTCCACTGAGTTGGTAAAGGTTGTTACTGTCTATACTCCACTGAGTTGATAAAGGTTGTTACTGTCTATACTCCACTGAGTTGATAAAGGTTGTTACCATCTATACTCCACTGAGTTGATAAAGGTTGTTACTGACTATACTCCACTGAGTTGATAAAGGTTGTTACTGTCTATACTCCACTGAGTTGATAAAGGTTGTTACCGTCTATACTCCACTGAGTTGGTAAAGGTTGTTACTGACTATACTCCACTGAGTTGATAAAGGTTGTTACTGACTATACTCCACTGAGTTGGTAAAGGTTGTTACTGTCTATACTCCACTGAGTTGGTAAAGGTTGTTACTGACTATACTCCACTGAGTTGATAAAGGTTGTTACTGACTATATTTCACTGAGTTGATAAAGGTTGTTACCGTCTATACTCCACTGAGTTGATAAAGGTTGTTACTGTCTATACTCCACTGAGTTGGTAAAGGTTGTTACTGTCTATACTCCACTGAGTTGATAAAGGTTGTTACTGTCTATACTCCACTGAGTTGATAAAGGTTGTTACCATCTATACTCCACTGAGTTGATAAAGGTTGTTACTGACTATACTCCACTGAGTTGATAAAGGTTGTTACTGTCTATACTCCACTGAGTTGATAAAGGTTGTTACCGTCTATACTCCACTGAGTTGGTAAAGGTTGTTACTGACTATACTCCACTGAGTTGATAAAGGTTGTTACTGACTATACTCCACTGAGTTGGTAAAGGTTGTTACTGACTATACTCCACTGAGTTGATAAAGGTTGTTACCGTCTATACTCCACTGAGTTGGTAAAGGTTGTTACTGTCTATACTCCACTGAGTTGATACAGGTTGTTACTGACTATACTCCACTGAGTTGATAAAGGTTGTTACTGTCTATACTCCACTGAGTTGATAAAGGTTGTTACTGACTATACTCCACTGTGTTGATAAAGGTTGTTACCGTCTATACTCCACTCACTGGCGTCCTGCTTTAGTTGGCTGGTCTCTACAGCCTGGGCTATGGCATCGTTCAGCTGCTGCTCTGACACCTAAAGATACACACAGGCACATTGCATTTAACACACACACACTCACCACAAAAATCAACACTACACACATATGCATCTGTACCACAGTAAACTAGTTGTGTCACGGTTTTCTAGGTGTGAAGGAGAGTCGGACCAAAATGCGGCGTGGTAAGTGTCCATGGTAAATCTTTAATAAAGAAAATACTGACAATGCATACAAAACAATAAACAAATGACGACCGTGAAGCTACAAATTAGACCTGTGCTGACACAAGCCACTGACATAGACAATCACCCACAAACAAACAGTGCAACCCAGGCTACCTAAGTATGATTCTCAATCAGAGACAACTAATGACACCTGCCTCTGATTGAGAACCATACTAGGCCGAAACATAGACAAACTAGACATGTAACATAGAATGCCCACCCAGCTCAACCAAAACATAGAAACATACAAAGCAAACTATGGTCAGGGTGTGACAAGTTTATTTAAGGCCAGACAGTGTGTACAGTATATTTTACACATTTTAATGAACCTGAACCTTTATTGAACTAGGCAAGTCAGTTAAGAACAAATTCTTATTTACAATGACAGCCTACCCTAGCCAAACCCTCTCCCAACCCGGACGATACTGGGCCAATTGTGCACCGGGTTATGAGACTCCCAATCATGGCCAGCTGTGATACAGACTGGGATTGAACCAGGGTCGGTAGTGTTGCCTCTACCACTGAGATGCAGTGTGTTAGACCACTGCGCCACTCGGGAGACCAATAATTAAGGCCAGACAGGGTGTGCATAGAAGGTCAGACAGGGTGTCTATATAAGGTCAGACAGGGTGTGTATATAAGGTCAGACAGGGTGTGTATATAAGGTCAGACAGGGTGTGTATATAAGGTCAGACAGGGTGTGTATATAAGGTCAGACAGGGTGTGTATAGAAGGCCAGACAGGGTGTGTATGTAAGGTCAGACAGGGTGTGTATGTAAGGTCAGACAGGGTGTGTATAGAAGGTTAGACAGGGTGTGTATATAAGGTCAGACAGGGTGTGTATAGAAGGTCAGACAGGGTGTGTATCGAAGGTCAGATAGGGTGTGTATAGAAGGTTAGACAGGGTGTGTATATAAGGTCAGACAGGGTGTGTATAGAAGGTTAGACAGGGTGTGTATGTAAGGCCAGACAGGGTGTGTATATAAGATCAGACAGGGTGTGTATTTAAGGCCAGACAGGGTGTGTATGTAAGGTCAGACAGGGTGTGTATAGAAGGTTAGACAGGGTGTGTATATAAGGTCAGACAGGGTGTGTATAGAAGGTCAGACAGGGTGTGTATCGAAGGTCAGATAGGGTGTGTATAGAAGGTTAGACAGGGTGTGTATATAAGGTCAGACAGGGTGTGTGTATCAGGTTAAATGGGGTATTTACTTTGGGGTCAGGGTGTCGACTGATGATGATCTGGACTGGCCCGGGGGAGCACTGACTCAGAACCGTGTACACATCATTCAGTACCATGTTGTACACCACTGTGTTGTTGATCTCCATAATCTCATCTCCACATCTAGGAGAGGAAAGAGGGGGGGAGAGGGGAGGGGGAGAGAGGGGAGGGGGAGATGGAGAGTGAGTGTGGAGATTAAAGTACATTAACTGATTCAAGTTGAGCAAATGCACAGACTATGTGTCAACAATAAACTGCTCTGGATGAGTCAGTCTGCTAAATGACTAATGAAGAGCGGTTATGTAATGTCCTCTCCAGAGTCTCCTCGTTCACTCCCTCTCTCATGCATTGAAATGCATTGGATTAGTGCAAGCATGGCTGGAGGGAGTTTCCACGACATCGATTCCTTTCAAAATCCATGATAGTGAGGGTACAAGTGCACACTTGGTGGGAAGGTAAAGAATTTGGCCACAGCCAGGGAGTAAGGAAGTTGGGAAGTGTACTGAGGTAAGAGACTCCTTTTCATGACAAGGTGTGGAACGTTAGCACAAACAGACTGGTACCCAGGCTATGTGTATTCAGCATTTACAGAATGTTTGTTTAATCCTTACCTGAGTCTACTGTCCATGTGTGCCACCGACCCAGGGGACAGGGTGTGGATATAGACGCCACGGCAACCATCTCCAGACGGCACGCAACACAGCCCAATGCCCAGCCCCACACCGGCCTCTACACACACACACACACACACACACACACACACACACAGGAAGACAGATAGGACATTGTGTATGTTAGATGCTCTAGGTCCAAGTCATAAGGCAACGTAGAACTTCTTATCTTTGACCCCTGACCTTTATGCAAGGTGATCTCCATCATGACACGATCTCGGGGTTTGGCCAAAGGTGGCTGAGGTACGGTGTTGGTGTGTGTGTTGGCTGTGGTGACATCACTGAGGTAATTGTAGTCCCCCATTTCAGTGCTGACCCTGGACATGCCAGTACTGGAGCTGAGAGAGCGAGACCGACACAGCTGTGCTACCGCTGCCTGGCCACAGAGGGCGCCGACACGCAGGCTGGTCCTCACCACCAGAGTCAACAGACCCTTCTTTATCTGCTGTGGAGGGGAGAGGGAGAAGTAGAGTGGGAAGGAGAGGGAGAGAGAGAGGAGAAGGCGAGGGAGAAGGAGAGAAGGAGAAGTAGAGCAGGATGGAGATGGAGAGAGGTAGAAGGAGAAGGTGAGGGAAAGGGAGAAGTAGAGTGGGAAAGAGAGGGAGAGAGAGAGGAGAAGGAGAGAAGGAGAAGTAGAGCAGGATGGAGAGGGAGAGAGGTAGAAGGAGAAGGCGAGGGAAAGGGAGAAGTAGAGCGGGAAGGAGAGGGAGAGAGGTAGAAGGAGAAGGCGAGGAGAAGGGAGTAGGGTGGGAAGGAGAGGGAGAGAGGGAGGAGAAGGCGAGGGAAAGGGAGTAGGGTGGGAAGGAGAGGGAGAGAGGGAGAAGGCGAGGTAGAAGGAGAAGGCGAGGGAAAGGGAGAAGTAGAGCGGGAAGGAGAGGGAGCGAGGGAGAGAGGGAGGAGAAGGCGAGGAGAAGGAGAGAGGGAGAAGTAGAGTGAGAGGGAGAGAGAGGATCATTCTGAATTTAGTTAATCAAGTGTGGTGCCTAGTTGGTACAAAATCCTGCAGTACCTGCGGCACTCCAGGAACAGGGTTGTCTACCCCTGTTCTAAAATGTCTTCACTAATCAAAAGGGATCCTTTTAACTCCATCATGTTGTAATATGGCTGCAATAATGTTGTAATATGGCTGTAATAATGTATTATGGCTGTAATAATGTTGTAATATGGCTGTAATAATGTTGTATTATGGCTGTAATAATGTTGTAATATGGCTGTAATAATGTTGTAATGTGGCTGTAATAATGTTGTAATATGGCTGTAATAATGTTGTATTATGGCTGTAATAATGTTGTATTATGGCTGTAATAATGTTGTAATATGGTTGTAATGTTGTAATATGGCTGTAATAATGTTGTATAATGGCTGTAATAATGTTGTAATATGGCTGTAATAATGTTGTAATATGGCTGTAATAATGTTGTAATATGGCTGTAATAATGTTGTATTATGGCTGTAATAATGTTGTATAATGACTGTAATAATGTTGTATTATGGCTGGAATAATGTTGTATTATGGCTGTAATAATGTTGTATTATGGCTGTAATAATGTTGTTTTATGGCTGTAATAATGTTGTAACATGGCTGTAATAATGTTGTTTTATGGCTGTAATAATGTTGTAATATGGCTGTAATAATTTATTTTATTTTATTTTACCTTATTTAACTAGGGAAGTCAGTTAAGAACAAATTCTTATTTTCAATGACGGCCTAGGAACAGTGGGTTAACTGCCTGTTCAGGGGCAGAACGACAGATTTGTACCTTGTCAGCTCGGGGGTTTGAACTTGCAACCTTCCGGTTACTAGTCCAACTCTAACCACTAGGCTACCCTGCCGCCCCAATTATAATGTTGTAATATGGCTGTAATAATGTTGTATTTTGGCTGTAATAATGTTGTAATATGGCTGTAATAATGTTGTAATATGGCTGTAATAATGTTGTAATATGGCTGTAATAATGTTGTATTATGGCTGTAATAATGTTGTATAATGACTGTAATAATGTTGTATTATGGCTGGAATAATGTTGTATTATGGCTGTAATAATGTTGTATTATGGCTGTAATAATGTTGTTTTATGGCTGTAATAATGTTGTAACATGGCTGTAATAATGTTGTTTTATGGCTGTAATAATGTTGTAATATGGCTGTAATAAGGTTGTAATATGGTTGTAATGTTGTAATATGGCTGTAATAATGTTGTATAATGGCTGTAATAATGTTGTAATATGGCTGTAATAATGTTGTAATATGGCTGTAATAATGTTGTAATATGGCTGTAATAATGTTGTATTATGGCTGTAATAATGTTGTATAATGACTGTAATAATGTTGTATTATGGCTGGAATAATGTTGTATTATGGCTGTAATAATGTTGTATTATGGCTGTAATAATGTTGTTTTATGGCTGTAATAATGTTGTAACATGGCTGTAATAATGTTGTTTTATGGCTGTAATAATGTTGTAATATGGCTGTAATAATTTATTTTATTTTATTTTACCTTATTTAACTAGGGAAGTCAGTTAAGAACAAATTCTTATTTTCAATGACGGCCTAGGAACAGTGGGTTAACTGCCTGTTCAGGGGCAGAACGACAGATTTGTACCTTGTCAGCTCGGGGGTTTGAACTTGCAACCTTCCGGTTACTAGTCCAACTCTAACCACTAGGCTACCCTGCCGCCCCAATTATAATGTTGTAATATGGCTGTAATAATGTTGTATTTTGGCTGTAACATTGTTGCAAAATGGCTGTAATAATGTTATATTATGGCTGTAATAATGTTGTATTATGTCTGTAACAACGTTGTAATATGGCTGTAATAATGTTGTAATATGGCTGTAATAATGTTGTAATATGGCTGTAATAATGTTGTATTATGGCTGTAATAATGTTGTAATATGGTTGTAATAATGTTGTATTATGGCTGTAATAATGTAATATGGCTGTAATAATGTTGTAATATGGCTGTAATAATGTTGTAATATGGCTGTAGTAATGTTATATTATGGCTGTAATAATGTTGTATTATGGCTGTAATAATGTAATATGGCTGTAATAATGTAATATGGCTGTAATAATGTTGTATTATGGCTGTAATAATGTTGTAATATGGCTGTAATAATGTTGTAATATGGCTGTAATAATGTTGTAATATGGCTGTAGTAATGTTATATTATGGCTGTAATAATGTTGTATTATGGCTGTAATAATGTAATATGGCTGTAATGTTGTAATATGGCTGTAATAATGTTGTATTATGGCTGTAATAATGTAATATGGCTGTAATAATGTTGTAATATGGCTGTAATAATGTTGTAATATGGCTGTAGTAATGTTATATTATGGCTGTAATAATGTTGTATTGTGGCTGTAATAATGTAATATGGCTGTAATAATGTAATATGGCTGTAATAATGTTGTATTATGGCTGTAATAATGTTGTAATATGGCTGTAATAATGTTGTAATATGGCTGTAATAATATTGTAATATGTCTGTAATAATGCTGTATTATGGCTGTAATAATGTTGTAATATGGCTGTAATAATGTTGTAATATGGCTGTAATAATGTTGTAATATGGCTGTAGTAATGTTATATTATGGCTGTAATAATGTTGTATTATGGCTGTAATAATGTAATATGGCTGTAATGTTGTAATATGGCTGTAATAATGTTGTATTATGGCTGTAATAATGTAATATGGCTGTAATAATGTTGTAATATGTCTGTAATAATGTTGTATTATGGCTGTAGTAATGTTATATTATGGCTGTAATAATGTTGTATTATGGCTGTAATAATGTAATATGGCTGTAATAATGTAATATGGCTGTAATAATGTTGTATTATGGCTGTAATAATGTTGTAATATGGCTGTAATAATGTTGTAATATGGCTGCAATAATGTTGTAATATGGCTGTAATAATGTTGTTTTATGGCTGTAATAATGTTGTAATATGGCTGTAATAATGTTGTAATATGATGATTTGTTGTGGTGTTGCAGTCTTACTTTGAATCTCTGTAGTGCATCCTCATGAGTTAGTCCATGTAGAGACTCTCCATTCAACTCCAGGATCTCATCCCCTAAGAGACAGAGAGAGAGAGAGAGAGAGACAGAGAGACAGAGAGACACACAGATAGAGAGAGAGAGAGAGAGAGACATTTGTTTTGTTGACGTTGAGTGAGAGGTTATTTTCCTGACACCACACTCCAAGGGCCCTCACCTCCTCCCTGTAGGCCGTCTCGTCATTGTTGGTAATCAAGCCTACCACTGTAGTGTTGTCTGTAAACTTGATGATTGAGTTGGAGGCGTGCATGGCCACGCAGTCGTGGGTGAACAAGGAGTACAGGAGACGGCTGAGAACGCACCCTTGTGGGGCCCCAGTGTTGAGGATCAGCGGGGTGGAGATGTTGTTACCTACCCTTACCACCTGGGGGCGGCCCATCAGGAAGTCCAGGACCCAGTTTCACAGGGCGGATTCGAGACCCAGGGTCTCGAGCTTAATGATGGGTTTGGAGGGTACTATGGTGTTAAATGCTGAGCTGTAGTCGATGAACAGCATTCTTACATAGGTATTCCTCTTGTCCAGATGGGTTAGGGCAGTGTGCAGTGTGATTGCGATTGTGTCGTCTGTGGACCTATTTGGGCGGTAAGCAAATTGGAGTGGGTCTAGGGTGTCAGGTAGGGTGGAGGTGATATGGTCCTTGACTAGTCTCTCAAAGCACTTCATGATGACGGAAGTGAGTGCTACGGGGCGGCTATTCTAGCCATATGCCATAGTGTATAGATCTAAGACAGTGGTCACCAACACTGGTCCAGCAGTCCAGGAAGGCTACTGGATGTGTGTAGACTTTTGTGTATGTTAGTGTTGGACTGAGATCAACTCTGTTGTTGTAGTACCATTTTAACAAAAGCAATGAGTCTCTCCTTCTCCTCTTACCCTCCTGTAGTCTGCCATCGGCAGCCGCGGCCCCTCCAGCGAAGATGGTCTTGACGTAGATACCCATGGGTCCGTACATGCTGTCCCTGCCCCCCACAATGCTGAACCCCAGACCCTGCATGGGACAATACAACAGTTAGGAGAGACTTGAAACTACAGATTGCACCTTTAAGGAGGAGTATTCACCCCCTTTAAAGAGGTCATTTGTAGTTTCATTTCTGGTAACAAAAAATATTAACCCGGCCAATAGCACTGAGGGGGTGGGCTTAAATGTAACTAGGAGTTTTCCCATTAGGTTATATGGTCAGGGAGAACCCAGGGCCAAAGCAACAACTCATCATTAGTATGTTTAAAGATTGGATGCTACTCCATAGTACTCCATGGTAGAGCAAACAATGATGCTTTATTATGGATTAGCCTCAGGGCCACGGGCTGCGTTCAAGCTCCTGGAGCAGATGTTCAAACGTGCTGCATAATTACCTTGCCATGGCCCTTCATCAGCACAATGTTACAGATGATGAAGGCTTGGACGTTACTGCAGGAGTGGACCAGATGGGCGGAGCTAAGAGAGCGAGAGGGACGGGGAACGGGCTGGGGAGGGGGGAGGAGAAGGGGGAGGAGGGGGACAGACGGGAGACAACACCCTCAGTCAGGTTCCACACACACGTGAGGCGAGGCCTCACGCACACACACACATACATTGGTTTCACACACACACACACACACACACACTGGTTTCACACACACACACACTTTTCCTCGCTCGCTAGCCAAGTTCTGCAAAGCAGGAAGAAGGCTGACAAATTGAGTTGACTAGTTCCAGATGCTTTTTGGAAGTGATTTCTACACCTGTTTTTAATCTCTCTTCTTTTCGTATTGTTCTGACGTTCTGAACAGATACATATTTTTCTCCTCTCTCTGTCTCACTCTGACGGTCTCTCACTGTATGAGCGAATAATTGAATTATGTCGTGATTATAATGAAAAAAGAGGAAATAGTTTAGTCCCCTTCCAAGAACTTAATTGAATCAAAACGTTTATTCTTTTTTGAAAAACCTGCTGTCTGCATGAGAACTCAAATTGAACAAACAGGGCAATGGGAGCAACAGCTACCGTAGAAACCTCAGGAATGTAATGAGTCAGTACCAATCTGGATTCATTGTAATCAGAGCATTTGCAGGTACAGAAACTCTCAAGGCAGGTAGGCAGACAGGCGCACACACACACCTGGTTGGGGTTGTGAGGAAACTCCAGCTGCTGGGACTGGGACTTCCTGCTGCCAAAGAAACCGACGGTTCCGTGGGTGTTGCTCCCGCAAAGCTCAGGCGTCTTCAGGATAATGGTGTCCAGGTCTCCAATCCAGTATGGATGGACACCTGAGCACAATGCAATACAATGCCATGTGATTCAATACCATCCAGAGACCAAGCAAAAACCCTCGACACCAACTGTATGGAACCTGGGTTATCTGCTTCCCTCAATACCACATTAGCCCAGTGAGCTAAAGCCTACGACATTTTCTCTGGGAGCTAACAAGAGGCTTGGTTACTCATCACAAAAGCAGGTCAAAACAGGGAAAGGCTAGTTGCTCACACAGCAAGGAATGACATTTGTTAAAACAAGTGACTTACAAAACATACCCAGGTCAATTTAAAGCATCATTATATTCAGTCATTTCCAGAGTTTATAAAACATCTGTGCAGGATGTGACAAACTCAACATCCAGTTAGAGATGATGATGTCCTCATGTTCTTGTAGGAAAGGAAGGAAATCACTTAATAGCATCTAATGATGTACCACAGGAAACTCATGACAACTGCCTTACAGGCCCCATATTGGTGTGTGTGTGTGTGTGTGTGTGTGTGTGTGTGTGTGTGTGTGTGTGTGTGTGTGTGTGTGTGTGTGTGCGTGCGTGCGTGTGTGTGTGCGTGCGTGCGTGTGTGTGCGTGCGTGCGCGTGTGCGTGTGTGTGTGCGCGTGCGTGCGTGTGTGCGTGCGTGTGTGCGTGCGTGTGTGTGTGTGTGTGTGCGTGCGTGCGCGTGTGTGTGTGTGTGTGTTACTGGTAGAGTTGGAGCGGGTCCTCTTGCAGACTGTCTGTCCCTGAAGACCATGTCCTCTCCTCTCTGTGTCCCAACCTCTGTCCTCATTCACCTCTGGGATTGCCAACTACAGCACACAGCACACCAGGGTGATGTTCATTAGGCACCAAACGGAGGAAAACACACTGAAACAGAGGCAGACCAGGCTGGTTGCCAGTCTGTTTCGCTTACATTCCACTCCTTGTACTCCATATCCTGTGCTACCCTGGAGGAGTAGAATGTTAGCTTAACAGACTGGTACCCAGACTAAGGAAGGACTACCTGGACGTTTTGTTTTCTGTTTCAAAATGTTTTACAATGATGTGCCCTACTGAACTCAACCAAGGTATTCATCCACTCTTGGAGGGAAATGGACGTTCAAACAACAATTTAAAAAGTTAAAGCCTAAAGATAATGACGATACACAGAACCAAACAGGCTGTGAATGTTTATCAAGAGGACTCAGAAGAGTCCTAATTGATACCTTGAGGTGGTTGTTGTTCCCAGTTTGTTCTGTCTCTGTGTAGTTGGTCACTGCCAGGGGGTCTGCCAGGCACAGGGGGGCCGAGTGCAGGGGGGCCAGGGTTAGACCTCCAGGGGACTGGGGCTGCTGCTCACATGTTGAGCTTTCCTACAAAAACACACAGAAAGGACTCAAAGTTGAATCGTTATGGAATTTAATGTTGTACAAGTGCCAATCTTTCTATGATTGGAGAGAATTATTTGGACTTATACTGATTGGGTAAGACACAGAATTATTCCAAATAAAACGTGTGAATATAATATTTAAATGTTTGGAAGAAATTGGTGGAATTAAAATGAACTAATAAGCTACTAAAATATCTAAAACTGCATTTGGCCATTGACTGCCTTTTTGGATAATTTCTGGAATATATTAGTTAATATATTTAAGCACCTTCTCACTTCAGTTAGAGAAGTCTGATTTGATTATTGAATTTCCTGTTTTCAATTTGTTCTCCATAACAACACATACTATTTCTCAGTGGTGTAAAGTACTTAAGTAAAAATACTTGAAAGTACTACTTAAGTCGTTTTTTGTGTATCTGTACTTTACTATTCATATTTTTGACTACTTTTACATTTACTTCACTACATTCCTAAAGAAAATAATGTAATTTTTACTCCATACATTTTCACTGACACCAAAAAGTACTCGTTACATTTTGAATGCTTAGCAGGACAGGAAAATGGTCAAATTCACACACTTATCAAGAGAACATACCTGGTCATCCATACTGCCTCTGATCTAGCGGACCCACTGAACATACATGCTTCATTTGTAAATGATGTCTGAGTGTTGGAGTGTGTCCCTGGCTATCTGTGGGGGGGAAATGATGCCGTCTGGTTTGCTTAAAACAATTTATTCATTTATTTTTTACTTTTGATACTTAAGTATATTTACTAGATGACTTACACTTACTTGAGTCATTTTCTGTTAAGGTATCTTTACTTTTACTCAAGATTGGAAATTGGGTAGTTTTTTCACCACTGCTATTTCTCTGCTAGAGGCAGGACGGAGTCTTATAGGAAACATTTGAAGGAGAGACTGAAACAGGGTTCAAAACACAATCAGCAGAGTCCAAAGTTGTCACATGTTCTAGACATTCTGTCCTGCTGTCTGTCCCTTCCTTCTCTTATTCTCTGTCTGTATCTCTCTTTCTCACTTGCTCTCTCACTTGCTCTCTCTCTCTCTCTCTCTCTCTCTCTCTCTCTCTCTCTCTCTCTCTTTACATTACTGACTTTATTGTATCCCATGGGGAAATTTTGTTGCAGTGTCATGTACACGTTTAAAGTGGCGTTTAAAAAATACAACTTTCATAACAGTTACATACTAATAAAAAGAGACTAGCCTGCTGGCCTTACTGGGTCGATAGGAACATTATCCCAAGCTATTTAGGAGGGATATCACACCTGGCACAAATTATTGTCGCGTTCTGTTTTTCTCTCTCTCTCTGTCTCTCTCTCTCTCTGTCACATCCTTTGTCTCTCTCTCCCTCTGAGTCTCTGCAGTATAGACTTCTGTATCATCTCAAACAGATGGGGACTTGGCTTGGTCAGATGTAGTGTGACCTAGCATGAGAGAGCTTCAACATGTCCTCAGTCCGACCTCTGTAAAATGATTACACATTGGATGAGGGACGAAGATGTGAGAGGGCCTTCCTTCCACGTAGTGTGAAAGCTGCATCAACAGCAGTGGGGGAAGTAGAATGAACTCTTAAGCCAGAACTCACACTCTATATCCATTCATGAGATATGACCCTACTGGGAAATGTAATCTCTCTCTCCCTTTTCACCAAATAGCCAACTGCAGAGTAAGTCATCTCTTCCTATTCAATTTCTGTTTTGAGACTCTTTTCTACACGGTTCAGCCAAATGAGGATGGGCCCTCATCAATTTGATTGATTGATCCTTTGGAACTGTCTCTGTCAATGTTACTACGCAGCTCTTCATCCCGTACAACTACACTGCATAGGGTCGGTGCAGTGACTGTGGCTAGGAAGGCTTTACTGCACTGTTTGGTTTCATTTCAACTCATTCCATTTCTGAAGCAATGCAGATATTCTGCCCCACAGATTCCATCTGGGCCAAGTGTTGTCTGGGACCAGTGTCTGGTGGGTGTAGGATGGGAATGTGGCTACAGCATGTGAAGAAATGCCAGACCCACACAGACTTAGTGGCTAGAGGGATGGCGGAGAATAAACTACTGTAACACAGGTGGAGTGTCAAATCTGTATTATAGTGAGGGTCCAAAATGGTACCCTATTCTCTATATTGTCAATACTTTGGTCAAAAATGGTGAACTATACAGGGAATAGGGTGCCATTTGGGACTCACAGGAACATATTATGGGATGTATTCATTTAGAATGGCCAGCATAGCAGTTGTCTATGGAAAAAATGGAATAGTCCCCAAGTGCAAACCTCTCCCACTCCAAGCAGGCTCAAAGTATTTGAAGTAAAACAAATACTATTTGAACCCAGGTCTGGTATGAAGTGCCAACATTTTTATTTTTTCTTCATTTCAGCAACAGAACAAGTGGGATGTGAGTGGTACTACCTCACTGTAGGCTGTTATGTGGCTGTTCCTGGAGGCGGCCTGCCTCCCTCCCTCCCCCTCTGTCCTTGCAGCATGGCCGTTCTTGGCCTGCCTCTCCCCCTCTGTCCTGGCATGGCCGTTCAGACACTGTCCGTTAAAAGGTGCAGGCTTGTCTGTACTCTGAAGGTAACTGCTCCAGGAGAGGCAGGAAGAAAGACACAGTTAGACAGAAGCTTTTCTCTGAGAACTAAACATAACAAAATAACCACTGTTGTTTGGCAGTGTGGGTGCATTAGGCAGTACACTTTGGCAATCTGCTGCATGCATTCCCCCAAACTGATGTACACAAGACTTGGTACGGCCATCTTAGAAAAACCATGAATTGACAGGTATAATGCACTATGTTAACAGCCTTGTTGAATCAGTTCAAAATGTATTACATAGAAAGCCATAACATAATAATAATAAACCTGAAAGGGATACTTCTGGATTTTGGCCATGAGGCCTCTTATCCACCTCCCCAGAATCAGATGAACTCATGGATACCATCTGTATGTCTCTGTGTCCAGTATGAAGCATGCTAGTAGATACCCATAGACTTCCAGTAACTGCACTAATGCTAGTTATTATTGGCTCGCAAAAGTACCTCTAAGATCCTTCATGCTGGACACAGAGACATATAAATATTATCCATGAGTTTATCTAACTCTGGGGAAGTATGACCAAAAGTATGTGGACACCAGCTCACTGAACATCTCATTACAAATTCATGGGCATTAATATGGAGTTGGTCCCCCCTTCCCACTTCTGGGAAGGTTTTCTATTAGATGTTGGAACATTGCATTGTTGGGACTTGCTTCCATTCAGCCAAAACAGTATCAGTGAGTCTGGACACTGCTGTTGGGCGATAAGGCCAGGCTCGCAGGCAGCGTTCCAATTCATCCCAAAGGTGTTCGATGGGGTTGAGGTAAGTTGGTAGGTAAGCTAAATTGTTCCCACAACCTTGGAAGCACAGAATCATCTAGAACAGTGGTTCCCAACCAGGGGTACTAGGTTTGGCCTATCCTCAGGGGTTACATGAGAAGACTCATGAGACCATAGGTCTACTGATAAAATGCACATGAGGGGGTATTTCAGGGGCCCTCCGGGCAGAGCAAAATTCAGTTGGTGGTACAGTAAGCAAAACAGTTGGGAACCACTGGCCTAGAATGTCATTGTATGCTGAAGCAATAAGATTTCCCTTCACTGGAACTAAGGAGCCTAGTCCGAACCATGAAAAACAGCCCCAGACCATTATTCCTCCTCCGCCAAACTTTACAGTATGCATTGGGGCAGGATGCATTCTTTTGGCATCCACCAAATCCAGATTAGTTGGACTACCAGATGGTGAAGCGTGATTCATCACTCCAGAGAATGCGTTTCCACTGCTTCAGAGTCAAATGTCAGCAAGCTTTACACCATTCCAGCCGACGCTTGGCATTGCGCATGGTGATCTTAGGCTTGTGTGTGGCTGCTCGGCTATGGAAACCCATTCCATGAAGCTCCCGACGAACAGTTATTGTGCTGACGTTGCTTCCCGAGGCAGTTTGGAACCCGGTAGTGAGTGTTGCAACCGAGGACAGGTGATTTTTACGTGCTTGAGCACATGGCGGTCCCGTTATGTGAGCTTGTGTGGCCTACCGCTTTGCGGCTGAGCCGTTGTTGCTCCTAAACGTTTCCACTTCACAATAACAGCACTTACAGTTGACCGGGCAGCTCTAGCAGGGCAGAAATTTGACGAACTGACTTGTTGGAAAGATGGCATCCTATGACGGTGCAACGTTGAAAGTCTCTGAGCTATTCAGTAAGGCCATTCTACTGCCAATGTCTATGGAGATTGCATGGCTGTGTGCTCGATTTTACTCACCTGTCAGCAACGGGTGTGGCTGAAATAGCCAAATCCACTCATTTGAAGGGGTGTCCACATACTTTTGTATATATAGTGTATATAAAGAACCTCATTGATATAATCCCGACGTGTCCCTTTAAGAAAACATTATAAAGGCACAGACCTGCTTACAACAAGTTATAAAGCATTATAGCAGTCTGCTTATATCTGTATGGCTTGTTACCTGTGTCCATCCCCTCCTCCCTTCCTCCCTCGCTCCACACTGGGTTCTTTGTCCTCCGTCTGGGGGCTGCTATCGCCAGTCTGTCGGCCCAGACCCTCCTCACCCGCCCCCGTCGTTACACACATCCTCCAGATACTGCTCTCCTGCACCAATAGGACAGATAATTAGCACAAGGGGATATCTAGGCAGGGGTAGAATTCTCCTGTGCCAATAGGACAAGGGGGCTATCTATGCAGGGACAGTACTCTCCTGCTCCAATACAGTCGCAAGAGAGATGAGGTTCCAACATGCTCAACTTTGTTTTCTTCAAATCAAATCAGATGTCATTAGTCACATGCGCCGAAAACAACATTACATTGAAATGCTTACTTACGAGCCACTGACCAACAATACAGTACAAATAAGAATAAGAAAGAAAAGTAATAAGCAATTAGAGAGCGGCAGTAAAATAACAATAGCGAGACTATATACAGGGGGTACCGGTACAGAGTCAATGTGGAGACTATATACAGGGGGGTACCGGTACAGAGTCAATGTGGAGGCTATATACAGGGGGGTACCGGTACAGAGTCAATGTGGAGACTATATACAGGGGGGTACCGGTACAGAGTCAATGTGGAGACTATATACAGGGGGGTACCGGTACAGAGTCAATGTGGAGGCTATATACAGGGGGGTACCGGTACAGAGTCAATGTGGAGACTATATACAGGGGGGTACCGGTACAGAGTCAATGTGGAGGCTATATACAGGGGGGTACCGGTACAGAGTCAATGTGGAGACTATATACAGGGGGGTACCGGTACAGAGTCAATGTGGAGACTATATACAGGGGGGTACCGGTACAGAGTCAATGTGGAGACTATATACAGGGGGGTACCGGTACAGAGTCAATGTGGAGACTATATACAGGGGGGTACCGGTACAGAGTCAATGTGGAGACTATATACAGGGGGGTACCGGTACAGAGTCAATGTGGAGACTATATACAGGGGGGTACCGGTAAAGAGTCAATGTGGAGACTATATACAGGGGGGTACCGGTACAGAGTCAATGTGGAGACTATATACAGGGGGGTACCGGTACAGAGTCAATGTGCGGGGGCACCGGTTAGTCGAGATAATTTAGGTACATGTAGGTAGAGTTATTAAAGTGACTATACATAGATTATAACAACAGAGAGTAGCAGGTGTGTAAAAGGGTGGGTGGGGGCAATGCAAATAGTCTGGGTAGCCATTTGATTAGATGTTCAGGAGTCTTATGGCTTGTTGGTAGAAGCTGTTTAGAAACCTCTTGGACCTAGACTTGGCATTCCGGTACTGCTTGCAGTGCGGTAGCAGAAAGAACCGTCTATAACTAGGGCCTTCCTCTGACACCGCCTGGTATAGAGGTTCCTGGAGGCAGGAAGCTTGGCCCAAGTGATGTACTTGGCCGTATGCACTACCCTCTGTAGTGCCGTGCGGTCGGAGGCCGAACAGTTACCATACCAGGCAGTGATGCAACCAGGATACTCTCGATGGTGCAGATGTAGAATTTTCTGAGGATCTGAGGACCCATGCCAAATCTTTTCAGTCTCCTGAGGGGGAATAGGTTTTGTCGTGCCCTTTTCACGACTGTCTTGGTGTGCTTGGACCATGTTAGTTTGTTGGTGATGTGGATACCAAGGAACTTGAAGCTCTCAACCTGCTCCACTACAGCCCCATCGATGAGAATGGGGGCGTGCTCGGCCCTCTTTTTCCTGTAGTCCAATATCATCTCCTTTGTCTTGATCACGTTGAGGGAGAGGTTGTTGTCCTGGCACCACACAGCCAGGTCTCTGACCTCCTCCTTATAGGCTGTCTCGTCGTTGTTGTTGATCAGGCCTACCACTGTTGTGTCATCGGCAAACTTAATGATGGTGTTGGAGTTGTGCCTGGTCATGCTGTCATGAGTGAACAGGGAGTACAGGAGGGGACTAAATACACACCCCTGATGGGCCCGTGTTGAGGATCACTGTGGCGGATGTGTTGTTACCTACCCTTACCACCTGGGGGCGGACCGTCAGGAAGTCCAGGATTCAGTTGCAGAGGGAGGTGTTTAGTACCAGGGTCCTTAGCTTATTGATGAGCTTTGAGGGCACTATGGTGTTGAACGCTGAGCTGTAGTCAATTAATAGCATTCTCACATAGGTGCTCCTTTTGTCCAGGTGGGAAAGAGCAGTGTGGAGTGCAATAGACATTGCATCATCTGTGGATCTGCTGGGGTGGTATTCAAATTGGAGTGGGTCTAGGGCTTCTGGGATAATGGTGTTGATGTGAGCCATGACCAACCTTTCAAAGCATTTCATGGCTACAGACGTGAGTGCTACGGGCTGGTAGTCATTTAGGCAGGCTACCTTAGTGTTCTTGGGCACAGGGACTATGGTGGTCTGCTTAAAACATGCTGGTATTACAGACTCGGACAGGGAGAGGTTGAAAATGTCAGTGAAGACACTTGCCAGGTGGTCAGCGCATGCTCGCAGTACATGTCCTGGTAATCCGTCTGGCCCTGCGGCCTTGTGAATGTTGACCTGTTTAAAGGTCTTACTTACATCGGCTGTGGAGAGCATGAGCACACAGTCTTCTGGAACAGCTGGTGCTCTCATGCATGTTTCAGTGTTATTTGCCTCGAAGCGAGCATAGAAGACGTTTAGCTCGTCTGATAGGCTCGTGTCACTGGGCAGCTCTCGGCTGTGCTTTCCTTTGTAGTCTGTATGGTTTGCAAGTCCTGCCACATCCGATGAGCATCAGAGCCGGTGTAGTACAATTCGATATTAGTTCTGAATTGATGCTTTTGCCTGTTTAACAGTTCGTCGGAGGGCATAGCAGGATTTCTTATAAGCTTCCGGGTCTAGCTCCTTGAAAGCGGCAGCTCTAGCCTTTAGCTCACTGCTGATGTTGCCTGTCATCCATGGCTTCTGGTTGGGGTATGTACATATGGTGACTGTGGGGACGACGTCATCGATGCACTTATTGATGAAGCCAATGACTGATATGGTGTACTGCTCAATGCCATCGGAGCAATCCCGGAACATATTCCAGTCTGTGCTGGCAAAACAGTCCTGTAGTTTAGCATCTGCTTCATCTGACCACTTTTTATTGATCGAGTCACTGGTGCTTCCTGCTTAAATTTTTGCCTGTAATCAGGAGGATATAATTATGGTCAGATTTGCCAAATGGAGGGTGAGGGAGAGTTGTCTATGTGTCTCTGGGTGTAGAGTAAAGGTGGTCCAGAGTTGTTTCCCCTCTGATTGCACATTTAACATGCTGATAGGAATTTGGTAAGACCAATTTAAGTTTCCCTGCATTAAAGTTCCCGGCCACTATGAGCACCGCCTCTGGGTGAGCGTTTTCCTGTTTGCTTGTGACGGAATACAACTAATTGAGTGCGGTCATAGTGTCAGCCTCAGTCTGTGGTGGTATGTAGACAGCTACGAAAAACACAGATAAAAACTCTCTAGGAAGATGGTGTGGTCTACAGCTTATCATGAGATACTCTACCTCAGATGAGCAAAACCTCGCGATTTCCTTAGATATCCTGCACCAGCTGTTATTTACAAGAATACATAGTCCGCCGCCCCTTGTCTTACCAGACGCCGCTGTTCTATCCTGCCGATACAGCATATAACAAGCCAGCTGTATGTTGATAATGTTGTCGTTCAGCCACAACTCTGTGAAGCATAAGATATTACAGTTTTGAATGTCCCATTGCTAGTTTAATCTTCCACGTAGGTCATCTATTTTATTTTCCAAAGATTGCACGTTTGCTAGCAGAATGGATGGCAGTGGGGTTTTTCCGATCGCCTACAAATTCTCAGAAGGCAGCCCGCCCTCTGGCGCAAATGACGGGGATCTGGGCCTGTTCCCGGGAAAGCTGTATATCATTCGCGTTGGGCTTGTCAGACTCGTTAAACGAAAAATTGGATTCTGCCAGATCGTTGTGAGTAATCGCCGTTCTGATGTCCAGAAGTTATTTTTGGTCATAAGAGAGGATAGCAGCAACATTATGTACAAATTAAGGTACAAAATAAGTTACAAACAACACAAAGAAACACAATTGGATAGGAACACGTAAAACGTCAGCCTACTTCTCTGGCGCCATTCATTAGACAAGGGTGTTATAAGTCAAGGAGCGATACAAGTATGTGAAAAGGCTAGCACTCAGTTGATGAAGCTGCATTATGCTGATTTGAATGGTTCATATGGATGGTTTCAACATATCACGATAGCATAAAATATGTTTGTTCAGAGAGTAAAATCAGGGAAGTTGGGGATGGATCTTCAGAGGGGTTAAGGCAACACATTGCCTGGAACAAAGCTAATTTGACCATTAGGGCCACCGTATAACTTTAGGGCCACTGTACATACTGCGTGTGTATCGAGCAGCTAAGAGTAGGAGTGCTGATCTAGGATCAGGTCACCCCTATCTGTATTATCTTATTCATCGTGATCTAAAAGGCAAAGCTGATCCTAAATCAGCTCTCCTACTCTGAGACGTTAGATACATATGGCACCCCTGGCCTTTTCTTACACCAACACAGTCCAGTCCAGCAGAGCCAACACAAGGGCACCTCTATGCAGGGTTATAAAAGCCAGCTTTATGACCAAATCAAGACCTTGAGTTAACGGGTTGACAGCTTCAGAACAAATAGCAGAGTGGTAGAGCGTTTATAGGTCTATGAACTGTACCACAGTGTGTGTAAGTTAACTTTATGAGACAACCACTAGTGTGTTTAGGCTCCTTTTTAAAGAGAACCATATGATTAACTTAAATCTAACAAGACATTGTCCTTATGAAATGCAGGAGCCATGTTTGGAACCATAGTAAAGGTATTGCCCCACACCCACTATGGCTTCACATTGTTTGAGGTAAAATGCTGTAGTCTGACTGTGGGGTGTAGTGGCTGAGTCTGGTCTGGTGGGTGAAACAGTAACCTGCAGCACAAGGACCCCCTCTTTATATCTCCTTCAATGTTTCTCCTTCTTCCATTATATATCTCTATCTGAATATAAAGAACAACCCAGAGGTATTAAACACACATTCTAATGTGGCACAGGATATAAATAAAAAACAATGTAAAAACACAGTGAATGTCTGCTCAATGTTTGTTTCAATTGTGATCTTTTTCCATATATCTGAATGTCTGTTATCAACTGTCCTGTGACATAGCCTTCTCTCAGCTCAGAGTAGCAGGATTGGGCTCAATTCCATTTCTCCTAGGCCAGTTCAGGGGTTGATTTGAAAAGGAATCAATACTTTTTTTCTATGTGAACTTCTCAATTAATTTGTGACCGGTTGGACACTAACAAGCTCTCTCCTCTGTCTCACCCACCAGGTGTGTCTTGTCATAATCAACAGTAGGATTTTTGTATGACAGTTTTTATATGACAGCCTTCCACTTCAGTATCAACAAATGAATTATTAATGAGTTGACATGGAATCCACCTAACATGGAATCCACCGAATCCACCTTTATGAGTAGAGTTCATTCATGAACTTTAGAGTAACCTTGGGGTTCTCTCTGAATGTACATAGGATCACATTTTCTTGTGACATAGTCCTCATGTTATCCTAATGACGAAGTAAGTAGCGTTCATTCATGCATGAAGTCTGATTTATGTTCTGCTACTGAACAGTACTTCCAGACATCAATCTGACTGAAGGTTGGCCTGAACAGAATCAGTCTGCTACAGAACACTATTTCCAGACATCAATCTGACTGAAGGTTGGCCTGAACAGAATCAGTCTGCTACAGAACACTATTTCCAGACATCAATCTGACTGAAGGTTGGCCTGAACAGAATCAGTCTGCTACAGAACACTACTTCCAGACATCAATCTGACTGAAGGTTGGCCTGAACAGAATCAGTCTGCTACAGAACACTACTTCCTGACATCAATCTGGCTGAAGGTTGGCCTGAACAGAATCAGTCTGATACAGAACAGTACTTCCTGACATCAATCTGGCTGAAGGTTGGCCTGAATAGAATCAGTCTGCTATGGAACACTACTTCCAGACATCAATCTGACTGAAGGTTGGCCTGAACAGAATCAGTCTGCTACAGAACACTACTTCCAGACATCAATCTGGCTGAAGGTTGGCCTGAATAGAATCAGTCTGCTATGGAACAGTAATTCCTGACATCAATCTGCCTGAAGGTTGGCCAGAATAGAATCAGTCTGCTACAGAACACTACTTCCTGACATCAATCTGGCTGAAGGTTGGCCTGAACAGAATCAGTCTGCTACAGAACACTACTTCCTGACATCAATCTGACTGAAGGTTGGCCTGAACAGAATCAGTCTGCTACAGAACACTACTTCCTGACATCAATCTGGCTGAAGGTTGGCCTGAATAGAATCAGTCTGCTACAGAACACTACTTCCTGACATCAATCTGGCTGAAGGTTGGCCAGAATAGAATCAGTCTGCTACAGAACACTACTTCCTGACATCAATCTGGCTGAAGGTTGGCCTGAACAGAATCAGTCTGCTACAGAACACTACTTCCTGACATCAATCTGACTGAAGGTTGGCCTGAATAGAATCAGTCTGCTACAGAACACTACTTCCTGACATCAATCTGACTGAAGGTTGGCCTGAACAGAATCAGTCTGCTACAGAACACTACTTCCTGACATCAATCTGGCTGAAGGTTGGCCTGAATAGAATCAGTCTGCTATGGAACACTACTTCCTGACATCAATCTGGCTGAAGGTTGGCCTGAATAGAATCAGTCTGCTACAGAACACTACTTCCTGACATCAATCTGGCTGAAGGTTGGCCTGAATAGAATCAGTCTGCTATGGAACACTACTTCCTGACATCAATCTGGCTGAAGGTTGGCCTGAACAGAATCAGTCTGCTACAGAACACTACTTCCTGACATCAATCTGGCTGAAGGTTGGCCTGAACAGAATCAGTCTGATACAGAACAGTACTTCCTGACATCAATCTGGCTGAAGGTTGGCCTGAATAGAATCAGTCTGCTACAGAACACTACTTCCTGACATCAATCTGACTGAAGGTTGGCCTGAACAGAATCAGTCTGCTATGGAACACTATTTCCTGACATCAATCTGGCTGAAGGTTGGCCTGAATAGAATCAGTCTGCTACAGAACACTACTTCCTGACATCAATCTGGCTGAAGGTTGGCCTGAACAGAATCAGTCTGCTACAGAACAGTACTTCCTGACATCAATCTGGCTGAAGGTTGGCCTAAACAGAATCAGTCTGCTATGGAACACTACTTCCTGACATAAATCTGGCTGAAGGTTGGCCTGAACAGAATCAGTCTGCTACAGAACACTACTTCCTGACATCAATCTGGCTGAAGGTTGGCCTGAACAGAATCAGTCTGCTACAGAACACTACTTCCAGACATCAATCTGACTGAAGGTTGGCCTGAATAGAATCAGTCTGCTATGGAACACTACTTCCTGACATCAATCTGGCTGAAGGTTGGCCTGAACAGAATCAGTCTGCTACAGAACACTACTTCCAGACATCAATCTGACTGAAGGTTGGCCTGAATAGAATCAGTCTGCTATGGAACACTACTTCCTGACATCAATCTGGCTGAAGGTTAGCCTGAACAGAATCAGTCTGCTACAGAACACTACTTCCAGACATCAATCTGGCTGAAGGTTAGCCTGAACAGAATCAGTCTGCTACAGAACACTACTTCCTGACATCAATCTGGCTGAAGGTTGGCCTGAACAGAATCAGTCTGCTATGGAACACTACTTCCTGACATCAATCTGGCTGAAGGTTAGCCTGAACAGAATCAGTCTGCTACAGAACACTACTTCCAGACATCAATCTGACTGAAGGTTGGCCTGAACAGAATCAGTCTGCTACAGAACACTACTTCCTGACATCAATCTGGCTGAAGGTTGGCCTGAACAGAATCAGTCTGCGACAGAACACTACTTCCAGACATCAATCTGACTGAAGGTTGGCCTGAACAGAATCAGTCTGCTACAGAACAGTACTTCCTGACATCAATCTGGCTGAAGATTGGCCTGAATAGAATCAGCCAGGTGAGTTCACAGCTACTGACAGACGTGAGGCTTTTATCTTATAACACATAGCTAGGAGGAAGACTAACAGACCAGTCATAACCTCAAATAGGGGAGGGATGAAGGAACGAAGGGGGCATTTATTCATTATTTGAACATGGCCACATTGTCCCGAGGCTCTATGACATCAGTGCAATGTCCTCATAGCCTTGTGTTAGCAAGTTAACATGTCTCTACTTCCACTATGGCCTAATGCCTCTCTCCCTCCCCTGGTCCACAACAACCACTGTCTTTGTGTGTGAGTTAAACAGGCCCAACAGCAGCACTCAGCCCTCTGACACACAGGCCATGTGATTGTTGTTATGCATTTGCACAAGAAACACAGTCCAGACAGAGATGACGAGAGGAACACATTCCAGACCACATTATGGGCAGGACCAGAGTTCTTCATACTCTGGACTCAATCTTCAGATACAATACTGTGTTGTATATTTTTTCTCCTAAATGCTTTTCATATTGAGACGAAACCTAACTTGAGATCAACATGCATTATTAATTTCCCCCTCACAAATCTCCCATTGCCTTCAATGCATGATTTTTGAGAATGTCCGTGTTTCAAGTGAGTATCAGACCCCTTTTGAGCAACTAACACTCTCTACCCACCACACATAACAAGAAGGAAGTCATATGCTTTTGAAGGCCGGAGTGTTTAGCTTGTTTCCTCTTGGAGTAGCAGTAACAGCCTGAACTCTCAACATGTACGGTATGAACACGGTATGCTAATCCATCTTGATGCCTAGCTGTCAGATGAGAAAGGATCTACATGTCTGACCACTACACTGCCTGGGGGACTGACATACATGTATTGTTTTTCCAGATTCATTAAGACTTCTTATCATAGTTCTCCTAGTTAAGTAATACTGTGTTTGATGTGCATTAACAATTATTATGTGCATAAAAAATATTTTCACATTATTTCTACAAATGCATTGATAAAAACAGCCAATGCAAAGATAGCACTTAGTGCATAACAGTCATAATTCAGGACCAGGAGACATACATTGTTAATGCCACTTTGCAAACAGCAACCCTGTTGGCTTAGCGCCACATTATGATGTAATATATAATTGAAATGTCCAAACAAAACGCCGTAATGTGATAAATTACCCCCATTCATACCTTGATACTGAAGGACCTCCTCATATTCCTCTTGTGTTCTCCTGTAGCCCTGAGTGTGTTGGTGGCCCCTACGGGTGGCTGTGTAGATGCCTGCATAGTTCCTCCACTCTCCTGGGGTCCTTCCTGGATCTTCTTCTGGGACCTCTCCACCTCCCTGTTCCCCTTCCCATCTCTCCCCAAGCCCCCGTCTCCCTTCCAGGCCTCCCCTGGCGGGCTCTCTTCGGGGCTGGGGCAGTCATCACTGGCTCTGGAGTGACAGAGGATCAGGGACCTGGAGGGAAGAAGAAGAAGAAGAAGTAAAGGGGAAAGGAGAAGGTAAACCGTTGCTACTGTACCTAGTATTCCAACCAAAAAGGCATTAGGCACCCAGCGAGGCTGTCCTGTAATTCACGTTGGCTTTAACCAAATCAAGCAGCCTGACGAGCTGTGTGCTACAAACAGATTCCATACCTGGAGAGCATGGCTAGCTTCTTGGAGCGGTGGCTGTGGCTAGTGTTGGTGTTGTTGGTCTTCCCAGTGTCCCTGCCTCGCCTCTCCATCCTCCGAGCTGCTGCCGTGCTGGCTTTCCTCTTCTGGTAGGAGTATCTCTGGGGCATGGCCGTTAGAGTGTGTGTGTGTGCTGCGTGTGTGTGTGTGTGTGGTGCTAACACACTCTCACACACACTCCTCCCAGCCGGCACACAGGCTAATGGAGAGGGACACTCTGCAGGGAAATTCGAAAATTCAATTAGGAAGCCTGTCTGTGTGTGTGTATGTGTACGTGTGTATGTGTGTGTCTGCGTGCATCTGTGTGTGTGTGTGTCCGTGCGTCTGTGTGCTTGTGTGTGTCATAAGTGTTCTGAGAATCTGCTGAAGCAATAGTGGTGTTAGAGATAAGAGATCTTTTCTTCCCTGAAAACAGCAGCATGTTGCAGCTAGAGCCTCCTGAATATGACTCCTCACACTGCACACACATGCACGTGCAAACACAGACACGCATTAATATACACACGTGCACACACATGCACACATGGACACACACACCAAAGATCCTTCCCACGGGATTTGAGGTCACGGATACCATGAACTTACAGTAACTACACTAACGGAGATCTGCACTGACATTGATCTGGGCTCACAAAGTGCCTCCCAATTAGCCTTATAAATAGGGAATAGGGTGCCATTTGGAGTGCATACCTTAGAATGGGAAAACCCCTACATAATAAAGTAAACAAACCAATACACATTTCAACTGATGCAGCTGCTACTGTTTATTATCTACCCTGTTGTCTAGTCACCTTATTCCTACACTCTTAGAAAAAAATGGTTCCAAAAGGGTTCTTCGGCTGTCCCCATAGGAGTACCCTTTTTTGTTCCAGGTAGAACCCTTTTGGGTTTCATGTAGAACCCTCTGGAACCAAAAATAGTTCTTCAAAGGGTTGTCCTCTGGGGACAGTCGAAGAACCCTTTCAGGTTCTAGATAGCACCTCTTTCTAAGAGTGTAGTTACATGTACAGTATCAGTCAAAAGTTTGGACACAGCTACTCATCAAGGGTTTTTCTTAATTTTTTCTATTTTCTAATGAACCGTCGTAATGATGACCCGTCGTTTCTCTTTGTTTATTCGAGCTGTTCTTGCCATAATATGGACTTGGTCTTTTACCAAATAGGGCTGTTTTATGTTTTTATAGAATTATAGTCCGGTAGTAATACTAGTGGAGAGTATTATTAGTTTTAGAAGTATAGTCCCATAGTATAATAGTAGAGAGTACTTTTAGTGTTAGAATTATAGTCCAGTAGTAATAATAGTAGAGCGTATTATTAGTATTAGAAGTATAGTCCAGTAGTATAATAGTAGAGAGTATTATTAGTTTTAGAATTATAGTCCAGTAGTATAATAGTAGAGCATATTATTAGTATTAGAAGTATAGTCCAGTAGTATAATAGTAGAGAGTATTATTAGTTTTAGAATTATAGTCCAGTAGTATAATAGTAGAGAGTATTATTAGTTTTAGAAGTATAGTCCAGTAGTAGTAGTTGGAAGTTGGTGTGTCTGTCACACTAATAGTAGAAGTGAAGGTCTCCTGACTAACTGCTTCTCTCTCACTATAACAGAGCTATATGATGACCCTGCATATGCATTATAGATGTTGCTTTAAATGGATCTTTGTTTCACTCAAGTCAGAAACACTTATCTAAGTATACAGCAGTCTACATACAGCGGGCTAAATACAGCAGGCTACATACAGCAGGCTACATACAGCAGGCAACATACAGAAGGCCTCATACAGCAGGCTACATTCAGCAGGCAACATACAGAAGGCTACATACAGCAGGCTACATACAGCAGGTTACATACAGCAGGCTACATACAGCAGGCAACATACAGAAGGCTACTTACAGCAGGCTACATACAGCAGGTTACATACAGCAGGCTACATACAGCAGGCTACATACAGCAGGCAACATACAGAAGGCTACATACAGCAGGCTACATACAGCAGGCTACATACAGCAGGCAACATACAGAAGGCTACATACAGAAGGCTGCATACAGCAGGCTACATACAGCAGACAACATACAGAAGGCTACATACAGCAGGCTACATACAGCAGGCTACATACAGCAGGCTACATACAGAAGGCCTCATACAGCAGGCTACATACAGCAGGCAACATACAGAAGGCTACATACAGCAGGCTACATACAGCAGGTTACATACAGCAGGCTACATAGAGCAGGCAACATACAGAAGGCTACATACAGCAGGCAACATACAGCAGGCTACATACAGCAGGCTACATACAGAAGGCTACATACAGCAGGCTACATACAGCAGGCTACATACAGCAGACTACATACATTGTGTACTGAGATATGACATTGTGTAAAACAAATATTTTAAGATTTTCTGCACAGTATGTTTATTAGCTAGCCAGTCAGTTTAAGTGGAATGATTCCAATAATTGTTCAATGTAACTACCAATATGCCAACATTCCATACAGACAATGCTGTCAGTCCTCAGCCATACCCTGGCTGAAATCAGTTGATGGTAGTACTGAGACAAGTTGTAAATGCTGTCAGTCCTCAGCCACACCCTGGCTGAAATCAGTTGATGATAGTACTGAGACAAGTTGTAAATGCTGTCAGTCCTCAGCCACACCCTGGCTGAAATCAGTTGATGGTAGTACTGAGACAAGTTGTAAATGCTGTCAGTCCTCAGCCACACCCTGGCTGAAATCAGTTGATGGTTGTACTGAGACAAGTTGTAAATGCTGTCAGTCCTCAGCAATACCCTGGCTGAAATCAGTTGATGGTAGTACTGAGACAAGTTGTAAATGCTGTCAGTCCTCAGCCAAACCCTGGCTGAAATCAGTTGATGATAGTACTGAGACAAGTTGTAAATGCTGTCAGTCCTCAGCCATACCCTGGCTGAAATCAGTTGATGGTAGTACTGAGACAAGTTGTAAATGCTGTCAGTCCTCAGCCATACCCTGGCTGAAATCAGTTGATGATAGTACTGAGACAAGTTGTAAATGCTGTCAGTCCTCAGCCATACCCTGGCTGAAATCAGGTGATGGTAGTACTGAGACAAGTTGTAAATGCTGTCAGTCCTCAGCCACACCCTGGCTGAAATCAGTTGATGATAGTACTGAGACAAGTTGTAAATGCTGTCAGTCCTCAGCCATACCCTGGCTGAAATCAGTTGATGGTAGTACTGAGACAAGTTGTAAATGCTGTCAGTCCTCAGCCATACCCTGGCTGAAATCAGTTGATGATAGTACTGAGACAAGTTGTAAATGCTGTCAGTCCTCAGCCATACCCTGACTGAAATCAGTTGATGGTAGTACTGAGACAAGTTGTAAATGCTGTCAGTCCTCAGCCACACCCTGGCTGAAATCAGTTGATGATAGTACTGAGACAAGTTGTAAATGCTGTCAGTCCTCAGCCACACCCTGGCTGAAATCAGTTGATGATAGTACTGAGACAAGTTGTAAATGCTGTCAGTCCTCAGCCATACCCTGGCTGAAATCAGTTGATGGTAGTACTGAGACAAGTTGTAAATGCTGTCAGTCCTCAGCCATACCCTGGCTGAAATCAGGTGATGGTAGTACTGAGACAAGTTGTAAATGCTGTCAGTCCTCAGCCACACCCTGGCTGAAATCAGTTGATGATAGTACTGAGACAAGTTGTAAATGCTGTCAGTCCTCAGCCATACCCTGGCTGAAATCAGTTGACGGTAGTACTGAGACAAGTTGTAAATGCTGTCAGTCCTCAGCCATACCCTGGCTGAAATCAGTTGATGATAGTACTGAGACAAGTTGTAAATGCAACAAGTACTGACACTTTATCATATTATAACAAAGTTTATTACAACAGCTTTCCAAGAAAACAAACATTGAAAGGGATTGGTGGATACCTAGTCAGAATGTATTCAACTGAAATCTGACTTCCTCATTTAACCCAACCCCTCTGAGACAGTTGTGGTCTGTTTTTATATATTTTAGAGGCTATTTCTACAGAAAATGTAAAACCTGTATCAACTGTATTTATGAACATATATTTTAGGTTAAGGGATATCTATGCTCCTGCCCTATGGGCTGCTTACTTACTTATTTACTTTACCAACAGTAATACAACCCCACTGTCATGCTTTGCTCTGTATTGTGTTGTTTGCTGTTGACTGCCATAAACAGACCCTTTCTCTGTATTGTGTTGTTTGCTGTTGACTGTTATGTACAGACTCTTTCTCTGCTGTTGACTGTCATGTACAGACACTTTCTCTATATTATGTTGTTTGCTTTTGACTGTCATAAACATACCCTTTTTCTTCATTGTGTTGTTTGCTGTTGACTGTCATAAACAGACCCTTTCTCTTCATTGTGTTGTTTGCTGTTGACTGTCATGTGAAATCCTGACATAAACTGTAATCTCACGTCTCTACCACCGGTTTACAGCCAGAGAAGGGCATCCCATGACAAATGATTGTAGTTGTATATGTTTGAGGGGGGTGAGAAAGGTTGTTGAGCATGTGTGACTCTTTTGAAAGCATTGCCTCTTCAAAAATCAATCAACATTATTCAGCATTCTTTGAGGGAGTTCGATTAAGTCCGCCGGGCTATGGCCTGTGACGTGAATGGGGAAAAGCGATGAGGAAGGAGCTCCCTTCTTAAATCCAACCGTAATCTGCGCTGCTCGGTCATGTTGTCAACAAGGCAGCATGATGCATCGTTCAGAAACATATTTTTTCCATAAAATCTATGTTAGATTTTTTGTAACTAGTTTTCATTGGGAAGCAGATAAAGCCTTTTTATCAAAAGCAAACCCGTCTGTCTGCATGTAAAAACTCTACTCATCACTCCACCTGCTTAACCTTCGCCACTTTTGTTTCGAGACAACTTTGCGGTCGGCCAAAACGGGGCACCTGGCTCATGTCCAGGAGTGATCCTGGTTCCAGAACGAATGTAATCAACGCTAACCCGGTTCACCCCAGGGCAGGCCCAGGGCATAAGTAGAATCCCCTCATTCGTCGGGAGACATGAAAGTACGCATGATTGGTTGGTTGTTGTTCTGATGGTGTCACACAACCAATAAAAATGGCTATCAGTGCCGCCTCAAAATAACATTGGGTACTCGATGTTCCCAGCCCAGTAAACGGCTATCAGTGTCACTTCAAAATAACATTGGGTACTCGATGTTCCCAGCCCAGTAAACGGCTATCAGTGTCACTTCAAAATAACATTGGGTACTCGATGTTCCCAGCCCAGTAAACGGCTATCAGTGTCACTTCAAAATAACATTGGGTACTCAATGTTCCCAGCCCAGTAAACGGCTATCAGTGCCGCCTCAAAATAACATTGGGTACTCGATGTTCCCAGCCCAGTAAACGGCTATCAGTGTCACTTCAAAATAACATTGGGTACTCGATGTTCCCAGCCCAGTAAACGGCTATCAGTGTCACTTCAAAATAACATTGGGTACTCGATGTTCCCAGCCCAGTAAACGGCTATCAGTGCCGCCTCAAAATAACATTGGGTACTCGATGTTCCCAGCCCAGTCAACTAGATCATTTACAAAACACTTCATTCATGGACCAACTGCAATAATGAAAGAAACCAGACAGCTTGGAATGTAAAATCATTCCATGGAGTCATCTGGAGAGAGAGCAATTCTCTGCAATAATGCCTGTAAATAATGCCTGTTAACAATGCCGGTCAATAATGCCTGTAAATAACGCCTGTAAATAATGTCTGTCAATAATGCCTGTAAATAATGCCTGTAAATAATGTCTGTCAATAATGCCTGTAAATAATGTCTGTCAATAATGCCTGTACATAATGCCTGTAAATAATGTCTGTCAATAATGCCTGTCAATAATGCCTGTAAATAATGTCTGTCAATAATGCCTGTAAATAATGCCTGTCAATAATGCCTGTAAATAACGCCTGTAAATAATGTCTGTCAATAATGCCTGTCAATAATGCCTGTCAATAATGCCTGTAAATAATGTCTGTCAATAATGCCTGTAAATAATGTCTGTCAATAATGCCTGTAAATAATGCCTGTAAATAATGTCTGTCAATAATGCCTGTAAATAATGTATGTCAATAATGCCTGTCAATAATGCCTGTCAATAATGCCTGTAAATAATGTCTGTCAATAATGCCTGTAAATAATGTCTGTCAATAATGTCTGTCAATAATGCCTGTAAATAATGCCCAAGAATATAAATAAAATATGACAAGTAAAAAAATGTATTAACAAACAGATGGAAAGGTAAGACTTTATGAACCCTGTGTCATAAGGGTTACTTAAGACTGTCATATCAATGACATAACATGTTATAAGAAATCCTGACTGACTGACAGGTCTCTCTCATGCTGAGTCTGGGTCTTCGTTTCCCCCTCCACACACACACACACACACACACACACACACACACACACACACACACACACACACACACACACACACACACACACACAACCATGTCCCAGCCACATGTCTTAGGTTGCTTCCCTGCTCTCTGTGATCCCTGGCCAAGGTCCACAAGAGCTGACTTCCACAGGAGCTGTGACTCCACATGCTGACAAACACCTCTCTGTATGGTGGTTGATACAACACTATGTTGTGATGTAACAGAAAGGTCTTCCAATAACAGACGGGAGGTTAAGTGGAAACCCCATGTGCCACACAAGTTGTTGTTTTTTTAAAGAGAATTGGGAGCTCTGATAATGGAAGGATGTTTGTCATTATTGTAATAATGAGGCAAGCAGCACACACACACACACACACACACACACACACACACACACACACACACACACACACACACACACACACACACACACACACACACACACACACACACACACACACACACACACACACACACTTGCATGTACACAGTCCCATTTAGTGTGTTTGCTGTAAATGCTTCAGGCTGGCTAATAATCCCTCAGATCAGATACAGTAGATAGACTGGAGACACAGATCTGCATCATGTTGAAGGTTTGTTGAAGGTCTCCCTCTCTATCTTTCTCTGTTTACTGTTCACTGCTGCCCGAGACCCCTCTACCTCTCATCCCCACGTATCTTTCTCTCTCTCTTCTCTGTCTCTCCTCCCTTTCTCTATCTCTCACACTCTCTCTCTCTTCTCCCTCCTCTGTCTCTCCTCCCTTTCTCTCTCTCTCTCCTCCCCCTTCTCTCTCTCTCTCCCCTCCCCTCCTCTGTCTCTCTCTGTCTCTCTCCCTCCTCTGTCTCTCCTCCCCTTTTATATCTCTCCCTCCTCTGTCTCACCTCCCCTTCTCTCTCTCTCTCCTCCCCCTTCTCTCTCTCTCTCCCCTCCCCTCCTCTGTCTCTCTCTGTCTCTCTCTCTCTCTCTCCTCCCCCTTCTCTCTCTCTCCCCTTCTCTATCTCTGTCTCTCTCTTCCCCCCTTCTCTATCTCTGTCTCTCTCTTCCCCCTTCTCTATCTCTGTCTCTCTGTCTCTCTCTTCCCCCTTCTCTATCTCTGTCTCGCTGTCTCTCTCTCTTTCTCCTCCCCCTTCTCTCTCTCTTCCCCCCTTCTCTATCTCTGTCTCTCTCTTCCCCCCTTCTCTATCTCTGTTTCTCTGTCTCTCTCTATCTCTGTCTCTCTCTTCCCCCCTTCTTTATCTCTGTCTCTCTGTCTCTCTCTATCTCTGTCTCTCTCTTCCCCCCTTCTCTATCTCTGTCTCTCTGTCTCTCTCTCTCTCCTCCCCCTTCTCTCTCTCTTCCCCCCTTCTCTGTCTCTGTCTCTCTCTGTCTCTCTCCCTCCTCTGTCTCACCTCCCCTTCTCTATCTCTGTCTCTCTCTTCCCCCCTTCTCTATCTCTGTCTCTCTCTTCCCCCCTCTCTATCTCTGTCTCTCTGTCTCTCTCTCTCTCTCTCTCCCCATGTTGGTTTGTGAGCACAGTAAACCCCACATGTACACGCACGCGCACACGCAACAAACTAACACACACACACACACACACACACACACACACTGATGCTGACACAGCTTAAGCTCAAGGTCAACTTTCCTCTTCTAGACTGTTGACTTTACTTCTACTCAGGGTAGGGTATTAGTTAGTGCACTAGGTAGATATGAATGGCTTTTCCATTATTTGATTTCAGACAATTGGCTTTACCAAAGTGAAAGAATAGGTCTACAGGGTAGATGTGTCAGCAGTGACATGCCTGGGCCGACATTGACTCTGGTCTAGGTTGGCATGCCTGACATTACTACTTTACAGGACAGTCATTTGAAAGTAAAAAAAAAAAAGGGTTTTCATAAAAAAAAAATGTTTTACAGAAATTATTTATTGTGATCTTTCATGTGCCTTAATAACAAACTAGTATGTGAAGTGTAAACACAAAAAAAAATTATAATAATGAGCATAATTGGTAAGAATTTTATCTTAACGTTTACCTGCCAAACAAGAGGAGGATGGGCTCCTTCTTTAGATCTTGGTTTCCTCTCAAGGTAGTTAGTCTAAGGGAGGTTGTCCATAGCAGCCCCTGTACTGCTGCTGCTACTGCTATCATATTTTTAGGGGTCAGGCCCAGGTTATTGTTAAGCACATTGACAGAAATGCATTTAGGAAAAAGCTATATACACATCTAATCATAGTATCTAGGTACTCAGCATCTACTGGCCAGGTTTTCAGTCGGTTCTATACTCCAGTACTTGGTGCTATTAGGCCCATAGAAATAGAATAACTAGAAGAGCCTTTCTCATTAAAGTCAATGTACCATGATGGGTGGACCGGTGGCCATATTGAGTGAACCCATGCCAGTCATTATATTTCTAGGCCCTTGCCAGGCACAGAGTTGGTGACTATGTGTATTTATAGGTCTGTTTTGTATAATCCTCTGGTATAAGGTCACTTGTTTAAAGGACTTAAGGGAGAAACGTTCACTTCTTCCAGCAATGGAACAGCAGCACTACAGAGTGACTCGGAATTTCCTCTGACACAAATAAAGTCTATTGATGTAATGGGACACAGCAGTAACACTGTTTTCAGAACTTTGGATGGGGAAGAGAGAGAGCGAGAAAGAGAGGGCTGTATATGAAGCTGTGTGTGTGTGTGTGTGTGTGTGTGTGTGTGTGTGTGTGTGTGTGTGTGTGTGTGTGTGTGTGTGTGTGTGTGTGTGTGTGTGTGTGTGTGTGTGTGTGCGTGCGCGCTCACTAGTCGTGAATGCGTGAATGCCAGTGCTCTCACAGAAAACACATATTCTGTCCATAAGCTGCAGCGGTGAGCTGTCATTACTGAGTGCAATAGGACCTGATTCAGAGAGAAGGGGGGGAGGGGGGGACCTCTGCAGACGAGGGAGGCAAACAAAGTGTGTGTTGTTCCGTATTTACATGAGGTCTTTTTTCCTTCTGAGGGCAGCTTTGGTTAAAGGACATAACATTGTTTCATTTTCATAACTTTACAGTGTCTTCTGTCAAGTCACTCAATCATGGATAATGAATGTATTCCGATCCTGTCGCTGGATTTGGTTGGATTAGAATGAACTCCACATTTAAAGGGCCAATCTAGGATTGTCACATCCATTTTTTGACTTTTAAATGAATGATAAATAGCCATTGATTGTTGAAGAATATAACCAGTACATGCCATGAGCTCAGATCAACTATTAAAACTGTGATGTTGTAGGAATCCTAGATAGCCCTTTAATGTCATCATTTCTGGATGTTTACTTAAAGCACAATTCCACCCAAAAACTATATTTTGGTATTTCTTTCATTAGTCCATTGTTAATATAGTCCCAAAGTGTTTTGCATGTCAGAAATACAGTTTTCAAGATAAGATTTTGAAAGTTATATATCTTGAAAACATTATTGCTGACATTTTGGGACAATATCAACAATGGACTAATGAAACAAATACCAAAATATAGTTTTGGGTGGAGTTTTCCTTAAAATGCAGTCTGGATAACTGTCAATTTAAGTTGTGTTGTGTGTTTATGTGGAATGCTAAGTATGCAGTGTATAACCAGAGTGTCCAGTCTGTGGCTAGCATGGGCTAGCATTCTTCGGCCAAAAATGTCATGTGTCCCTGTGTGTTAGCCAAGAGGAAACCTTGCCCATCCACCCCTGTATTCACTTGGCTATTTGTGTTTTTAAATATGTCTTCGAGCTGCTGTACACACAGTGTTACATAATTGGTCTACTCAGTGTGTGTGTGTGTGTGTGTGTGTGTGTGTGTGTGTGTGTGTGTGTGTGTGTGTGTGTGTGTGTGTGTGTGTGTGTGTGTGTGTGTGTGTGTGTGTGTGTGTGTGTCCACAAGAATAGTAAACAAACATAAATCTGACGAACTGGGTTAGGAGCTAGGTTTAGGGTTAGGGTTAAGGTTAAGTTTTGGGGTTGGGGTTGGGTTAAGAGTACGGGTAAGGGTTAGGTTTAGGGTTAGGCGTTAGGGAAAATAGGATTTTGAATGGGACTGAATTATGTGTCCCAACAAGGTTAGCGGTACAAGACTGTGTGTGTGCCTGTGTGCGTGCTTCTGTGTGTGTGCGTGTGTGCGTGTGCATGATTGTATACACACATCCATCTCTCAAGGCCAACAAGTGCACCATTGAACTGCTCTGCAACCAATTTTGATAGTTGCAAAATATCATCCAAAGTATTTTATGGATCCCAGGAAAAGATTCCAAACTCTTCCTGAGTAATATATTCCAAACTCTTCCTGAGTAATATATTCAAACTCTTCCTGAGGAATAGATTCCAAACTCTTCCTGAGGAATAGATTCCAAACTCTTCCTGAGTAATATATTCAAACTCTTCCTGAGTAATATATTCAAACTCTTCCTGAGTAATATATTCAAACTCTTCCTGAGTAATATATTCCAAACTCTTCCTGAGTAATATATTCCAAACTCTTCCTGAGTAATATATTCCAAACTCTTCCTGAGTAATATATTCAAACTCTTCCTGAGGAATAGATTCCAAACTCTTCCTGAGGAATAGATTCCAAACTCTTCCTGAGTAATATATTCCAAACTCTTCCTGAGTAATATATTCCAAACTCTTCCTGAGGAATAGATTCAAACTCTTCCGGGGGAATAGATTCAAGGCTCTTCCTGTGTATCTTCATTACATAGACTTAAGTCATAACTTAAAGAATCACACATTACCAATATGATATTGCTGTGTGAATTACGATATGATATGGACAGTATTCTCTGTTAATATTCTTTGTAAAACAGACAACATCTGTCTTTTGGGTAATGGGAAAACGTTTACACCACCTTAGTACGGTAAATAACAAAGAATTTCATAGAAATTGATTCATAAAAATCATTATGGAAAAAGACACATTTTGGGAAGAGTATCAATATATTCCAATTCAACCCTTGTATGCAACGTGAGAGGTAAAAACTCACCATAGTCAATCATCATCTCTTTCCCACAGTAGCCATGCTGTCCAGGGGTTAACACCAGCGAACCCAGGGTTAGTTAGAGTTGTCCAGGGGTTAACACCAACGAACCCAAGGTTAGTAATAGTTGTCTAAGGGTTAACACCGGCAAACCCAGGGTTAGTTATAGTTGTCCAGTAATCCAGAGAAAGATGCTGAGACAGATGAGATCTCAAAGTAGGAAGACATTGCTTCTAGACACTGATCTGAGGTCAGTTTTTGTTAGATATCAGAGTTGATCCTAGATCTGTGCCTAAGGAGTTTTACCTTAAGCTGCTGTTTACCTCTGTTTAATACTTCTCTCCTCCACAGAGCAGATCTGACATTTCTCTAAAAGCATGGTCAGAGGTTTAGTGAGTTAGATTGGGCATTTGTAACTACCGCCCTCCCTCCTAGCCTCCCTCCCTTCTCTCCCTCCTCGTCTGCCCTCCCTCCTTTTCCCAGCTGACTAGAGGACACAAGAGCTTGTCTCAGAGCTCCAGTCCTCCAAATCATTGGTCTTTTCCTGTGAGCCAAATCCAGAGAGGGAGCACTTAGTACTGTCTGACCTCACACCTACTCTGTGTCGCACAATGCTGCAGTCTTCACCGACTGTGTGTGGGTGTGTTTGGGGAGGGGATTGTGTGTGTGGTTGTGTGTGTGTGTAGTTGGGTCAGCCAGTGTCTGTTTGGGTATACTTTATATGTCTCTAAGGATGAATAGACGCTCTATAGCCAACATGTTCCTTTCAGGAACCACTTTATAAAGTATAGTTCTAGTTAGGGAAAGATATGCATAGAGTAGATCTGGTTAGAGAAACGTATGCTCAGAAAAGTCCTACAGAGGGAAAGTTATAGAGTCATCCTGGTGAGGGAAAGATGTACACTGTTCTAATAATACTGATCAAAACAGTTAAAGACATACAGTTCTAACAGTACTGATCAAATCAAATCAAATCAAATGTATTTATATAGCCCTTCGTACATCAGCTGATATCTCAAAGTGCTGTACAGAAACCCAGCCTAAAACCCCAAACAGCAAAGCAATGCAGGTGTAGAAGCACGGTGGCTAGGAAAAACTCCCTAGAAAGGCCAAAACCTAAGAAGAAACCTAGAGAGGAACCAAGCTATGGGGGGTGGCCGGTTGGAGAAACCAGGCTCTTCTGGCTGTGCCGGTTGGAGATTATAACAGAACATAGCCAAGATGTTCAAATGTTCATAAATGACCAGCATGGTCAAATAATAATAATCACAGGCAGAAATCAAAACAGTTAAAGACATGCAGTTCTAAAACTGCGTCTTGTGTGAGCGAAGCGTACGTGTAGGTATGTACGGCAGGACCAAATCAGAAAGATAGGTAGGAGCAAGCCCATGTAATGCTTTGTAGGTTAGCAGTAAAACCTTGAAATCAGCGCTTGCCTTAACAGGAAGCCAGTGTAGGGAGGCAAGCACAGGAGTAATATGATACATTTTTGGGGTTCTAGTCAGGATTCTAATACTGATCAAAACCGTTAAAGACATGCAGTTCTAATAGTACTGATCAAAACAGTTAAAGACATACAGTTCTAATAGTACTGATCAAAACAGTTAAAGACATGCAGTTCTAATAGTACTGATCAAAACAGTTAAAGACATGCAGTTCTAATAGTACTGATCAAAACAGTTAAAGACATACAGTTCTAATAGTACTGATCAAAACAGTTAAAGACATGCAGTTCTAATAGTACTGATCAAAACAGTTAAAGACATGCAGTTCTAATAGTACTGATCAAAACAGTTAAAGACATACAGTTCTAACAGTACTGATCAAAACAGTTAAAGACATGCAGTTCTAAAACTGTGTCTTGTGTGAGCGAAGCGTACGTGTAGGTATGTACGGCAGGACCAAATCAGAAAGATAGGTAGGAGCAAGCCCATGTAATGCTTTGTAGGATAGCAGTAAAACCTTGAAATCAGCGCTTGCCTTAACAGGAAGCCAGTGTAGGGAGGCAAGCACAGGAGTAATATGATACATTTTTGGGGTTCTAGTCAGGATTCTAATACTGATCAAAACAGTTAAAGACATGCAGTTCTAATAGTACTGATCAAAACCGTTAAAGACATGCAGTTCTAATAGTACTGATCAAAACAGTTAAAGACATACAGTTCTAATAGTACTGATCAAAACAGTTAAAGACATGCAGTTCTAATAGTACTGATCAAAACAGTTAAAGACATGCAGTTCTAATAGTACTGATCAAAACAGTTAAAGACATGCAGTTCTAATAGTACTGATCAAAACAGTTAAAGACATGCAGTTCTAATAGTACTGATCAAAACAGTTAAAGACATGCAGTTCTAATAGTACTGATCAAAACAGTTAAAGACATGCAGTTCTAATAGGACTGATCAAAACAGTTAAAGACATGCAGTTCTAATAGTACTGATCAAATCAAATCAAATTTATTTATATAGCCCTTCGTACATCAGCTGATATCTCAAAGTGCTGTACAGAAACCCAGCCTAAAACCCCAAACAGCAAGCAATGCAGATGTAGAAGCACGGTGGCTAGGAAAAACTCCCTAGAAAGGCCAAAACCTAGGAAGAAACCTAGAGAGGAACCAGGCTATGGGGGGTGGCCAGTCCTCTTCTGGCTTTGCCGGTTGGAGATTATAACATAACATAGCCAAGATGTTCAAATGTTCATAAATGACCAGCATGGTCAAATAATAATAATCACAGGCAGAAATCAAAACAGTTTCAAGACATCAAAACAGTTAAAGACATACAGTTCTAATAGTACTGATCAAAACAGTTAAAGACATACAGTTCTAACAGTACTGATCAAAACAGTTAAAGACATACAGTTCTAAAACTGCGTCTTGTGAGCGAAGCGTACGTGTAGGTATGTACGGCAGGACCAAATCAGAAAGATAGGTAGGAGCAAGCCCATGTAATGCTTTGTAGGTTAGCAGTAAAATCTTGAAATCAGCCCTTGCCTTAACAGGAAGCCAGTGTAGGGAGGCAAGCACAGGAGTAATATGATCAATTTTTTAGGTTCTAGTCAGGATTTCAATACTGATCAAAACAGTTAAAGACATGCAGTTCTAATAGTACTGATCAAAACAGTTAAAGACATACAGTTCTAATAGTACTGATCAAAACAGTTAAAGACATGCAGTTCTAATAGTACTGATCAAAACAGTTAAAGACATGCAGTTCTAATAGTACTGATCAAAACCGTTAAAGACACACTGTTCTAATAGTACTGATCAAAACAGTTAAAGACATGCAGTTCTAATAGTACTGATCAAAACAGTTAAAGACATACAGTTCTAATAGTACTGATCAAAACAGTTAAAGACATACAGTTCTAATAGTACTGATCAAAACAGTTAAAGACATGCAGTTCTAATAGTACTGATCAAAACCGTTAAAGACACACTGTTCTAATAGTACTGATCAAAACCGTTAAAGACATACAGTTCTAATAGTACTGATCAAAACCGTTAAAGACATGCTGTTCTAAAACAGTCAGTAATGATGATATAAGAAGTAGTTTCTCTAACTAACAGGTCACAGCACAGTAAATATATTTTTATAATTGTACACAAATATATTTGTGACCTATGAATGGACTGTTGTTTCATATGTTTTAGGGCAGGGGACCCACAGATTGCTAAATACTGTAGGCTACTGTATATTTTACTCAGGGTCAGTGTAGACCAGACCTTCACAAGCATCTCTGCATGAATAAACCTGACCCCAATGAGCTCATGAACAGACAGGCAGTCTGCTAGAATGAATGAATAAAGTCTAACTCGCAGTCCGCAGTCTCACACACTCTCACACGTGCACACACACTCATACACACACATGCACACACACAGACACAGAGGGTTTCTCTGTGACGAGGAATATGCAGGTTCTAAAAGCAACCAATTGAGGGAACGGTGTGTATGAATCATTGGGCACAAGGATCCCAAAACCAACACACAGGTCAGGTTGTGAAGCCTCTCTCCCTGCTATTGGTTGTATCAAGTAGAAGTGAAGGGTCACTAAAGGACTGTTAACCCTAAAATACTGTTAACCCTAACCCTAAAGGACTGTTAACCCTAATCCTAAAGACTGTTAACCCTAAAGGACTGTTAACCCTAATCCTAAAGGACTGCTAACCCTAACCCTAAAGTACTGTTAACCCTAACCCTAAAGGACTGTTAACCCTAAAGGACTGTTAAACCTAACCCTAAAAGACTGTTAACCCTAACCCTATAGGACTGTTATCCCTAAAGGACTGTTAACCCTAAAGGACTGTTAACCCTAACCCTACAATACTGTTAACCTTAATCCTAAAGGACTGTTGACTCTAAAATACTGTTAACCCTAACCCTAAAATACTGTTAACCCTAAACCTGAAGAACTGTTAACCCTAACCCTAAAGGACTGTTAACCCTAACCCTAAAGGACTGTTAACCCTAACCCTCAAATACTGTTAACCTTAATCCTAAAGGACTGTTAACCCTAACCCTAAAATACTGTTAACCCTAACCCTAAAGGACTGTTAACCCTCACCCTAAAGGACTGTTAACCCTAACCCTAAAGGACTGTTAACCCTAAAGGACTGTTAACCCTAACCCTAAAGGACTGTTAACCCTAACCCTAAAGGACTGTAAACCCTAACTCTAAAGGACTGTTAAACCTAATCCTAATGGACTGTTAACCCTAAAGGACTGTTAACCCTAACCCTAAAGGACTGTTAAACCTAACCCTAAAGGACTGTTAACCCTAAAGGACTGTTAACCCTAACCCTAAAGGACTGTTAACCCTAGCCCTAAATGACTGCTAACCCTAACCCTAAAGGACTGTTAAACCTAACCCTAAAGGACTGTTAACCCTAAAGGACTGTTATACCTAACCCTAAAGGACTGTTAAACCTAACCCTAAAGGACTGTTAACACTAACCCTAAAGGACTGTTAACCCTAACCCTGAAGGACTGTTAAACCTAACCCTAAAGGACTGTTAACACTAACCCTAAAGGACTGTTAACCCTAACCCTAAAGGGCTGTTAACCTTAACCCTAAAGGACTGTTAACCCTAACCCTAAAGGACTGTTAAACCTAACCCTAAAGGACTGTTAACCCTAACCCTAAAGGACTGTTAACCCTAACCCTAAAGGACTGTTAACCCTAACCCTAAAGGACTGTTAACCCTAGCCCTAAATGACTGCTAACCCTAACCCTAAATGACTGTTAACCCTAAAGGACTGTTAACCCTAGCCCTAAAGGACTGTTAAACCTAACCCTAATGGACTGTTAACCCTAACCCTAAAGGACTGTTAAACCTAACCCTAAAGGACTGTTAAACCTAACCCTAAAGGACTGTTAAACCTAACCCTAAAGGACTGTTAAACCTAACCCTAAAGGACTGTTAACCCTAACCCTAAAGGACTGTTAAACCTAACCCTAAAGGACTGTTAAACCTAACCTTAAAGGACTGTTAACCCTAACCATAAAGGACTGTTAAACCTAACCCTAAAGGACTGTTAAACATAACCCTAAAGGACTGTTAACCCTAAAGGACTGTTAACCCTAAAGGACTGTTAACCCTAACCCTAAAGGACGGTTAAACCTAACCCTAAAGGACTGTTAAACATAACCCTAAAGGACTGTTAAACCTAACCCTAAAGGACTGTTAACCCTAACCCTAAATGACTGTTAACCCTAAAGGACTGTTAACCCTAGCCCTAAAGGACTGTTAACCCTAACCCTAAAGGACTGTTAAACCTAACCCTAAAGGACTGTTAACCCTAACCCTAAAGGACTGTTAACCCTAACCCTAAAGGACTGTTAACCCTAACCCTAAAGGACTGTAAACCCTAACTCTAAAGGACTGTTAAACCTAATCCTAATGGACTGTTAACCCTAAAGGACTGTTAACCCTAACCCTAAAGGACTGTTAAACCTAACCCTAAAGGACTGTTAACCCTAAAGGACTGTTAACCCTAACCCTAAAGGACTGTTAACCCTAGCCCTAAATGACTGCTAACCCTAACCCTAAAGGACTGTTAAACCTAACCCTAAAGGACTGTTAACCCTAAAGGACTGTTATACCTAACCCTAAAGGACTGTTAAACCTAACCCTAAAGGACTGTTAACACTAACCCTAAAGGACTGTTAACCCTAACCCTGAAGGACTGTTAAACCTAACCCTAAAGGACTGTTAACACTAACCCTAAAGGACTGTTAACCCTAACCCTAAAGGGCTGTTAACCTTAACCCTAAAGGACTGTTAACCCTAACCCTAAAGGACTGTTAAACCTAACCCTAAAGGACTGTTAACCCTAACCCTAAAGGACTGTTAACCCTAACCCTAAAGGACTGTTAACCCTAACCCTAAAGGACTGTTAACCCTAGCCCTAAATGACTGCTAACCCTAACCCTAAATGACTGTTAACCCTAAAGGACTGTTAACCCTAGCCCTAAAGGACTGTTAAACCTAACCCTAATGGACTGTTAACCCTAACCCTAAAGGACTGTTAAACCTAACCCTAAAGGACTGTTAAACCTAACCCTAAAGGACTGTTAAACCTAACCCTAAAGGACTGTTAAACCTAACCCTAAAGGACTGTTAACCCTAACCCTAAAGGACTGTTAAACCTAACCCTAAAGGACTGTTAAACCTAACCTTAAAGGACTGTTAACCCTAACCATAAAGGACTGTTAAACCTAACCCTAAAGGACTGTTAAACATAACCCTAAAGGACTGTTAACCCTAAAGGACTGTTAACCCTAAAGGACTGTTAACCCTAACCCTAAAGGACGGTTAAACCTAACCCTAAAGGACTGTTAAACATAACCCTAAAGGACTGTTAAACCTAACCCTAAAGGACTGTTAACCCTAACCCTAAATGACTGTTAACCCTAAAGGACTGTTAACCCTAGCCCTAAAGGACTGTTAACCCTAACCCTAAAGGACTGTTAACCCTAACCATAAAGGACTGTTAACCCTAACCCTAAACGACTGTTAACCCTAACCCTAAAGGACTGTTAAACATAACCCTAAAGGACTGTTAACCCTAAAGGACTGTTAACCCTAAAGGACTGTTAACCCTAACCCTAAAGGACGGTTAAACCTAACCCTCCTCCCTTGGTGATGGCTAATGGTTCCAGAGAGAGAGAGAGAGAGAGAGAGAGAGAGAGAGAGAGAGAGAGAGAGAGTTTTGAAACTTCTGTATGTGTGATTTTTACTGTTAATTTTTATTGTTTATTTCACTTTATATATTCACTTTATATATTATCTACCTCACTTGCTTTGGCAATGTTAACACATGTTTCCCATGCCAATAAAGCCCTTGAATTGAATTAAATTGAATTGAGAGAGAGAGAGAGAGAGAGAGAGAGAGAGAGAGAGAGAGAGAGAGAGAGAGAGAGAGAGAGAGAGGTGGAGAGCATTCAGAAAAGTAGGGAGCCTGAGCCAAGGTTATTGACTGAGTTAGTTAAGGAAGTATTTCAGTCACATGTTTATAGATACACTGAGCAGATGTAAAATGAACATTCATTTCAGTTGTCTCACTATTCCAACATTCAGGGATGCTGTGGTCCTTACAGAAATGAAATAACATGCAATAAGGAGGTAGGAATCACAAAAACAACGCACCACATTAACATTTCAGTTACTTCAATAGGAGTTCTTTGGCACAACTATTTGTAGTTTCTAAACAAACATATCATTTTGTTCTTATTCTATATGTCAGTGGGCTTGATATTGATAACAGATTTCCGAAATGAAATGTAAGCTTTTATTGCCCTCTAGTGTTAGAAGTGACCCCTCACTACATCCAACTTGCTTTTCCACACCAAGGCGTATAAGATTTTATATTAGATTTTTTTTACCTTTATTTAACTAGTCAGGTCAGTTAAGAACAAATTCTTATTTTACAATGACGGCCTACCCCGGCCAAACCCTCCCTTAACTCGGGTGACGCTGGGCCAATTGTTAGCTGTCCTATGATCCCGATCACGGCCGGGTGTGAAACAGCCCGGTGTCAAACCAAGGTCTGTAGTGACGCCTATAGCACTGAGATGCAGTGCCTTAGACCGCTGCGCCACTCGGGAGCAAAGGCTACGTTTAGACAACAAAAAAAATCCACTAGTTGGTCTTTTGACCAATCAGATCAGCTCTGAAAAATATCTGCCGTGAAAAGATCTGATGTTATTGGTCAAAATACCATATAATGGAAAATATGTTAGAATTGGGCTGCCTATACAATTGGGCAGCCCAATACAATTTCAGTACAAGTGAAAAGTTTGGACACACCTACTCATTCAAGGGTTTTTGGTTATTTTTACTCTTTTCTCCAACAGTCTTGAATGAGTTCCAACATTAGCTGAGCACTTGTTGGCTGCTATTCCTTCACTCTGCGGTCCAACTCATCCCAATCCATCTCATTTGGATTGAGGTCGGGTGATTGTGGAGGCCATCTGATGCAACACTTCATCACTCTCCATCTTAGTCAAATAGCCCTTACACAGCCTGGAGGTGTGTTGGGTCATTGTCCTGTTTAAAAACAAATTATAGTCCCACTACCCGCAAACCAGATGGGATGGAGTATCGCTGCGGAATGCTGTGGTAGCCATGCTGGTTACGTGTGCCTTGAATTCTAAATAAATCACTGACAGTGTCACCAGCAAAGCACCCCCGCACCATCACACCTCCTCCTCCATGCTTCACAGTGGAAACCACAGATGCGGAGATCATCCGTTCACATATGAGTCTCACAAAGAAACGGCGGTTGGAACCAAAAATCTCAAATTTGGACTCATCAGATCAAAGGACGTATTTCCACCGGTCTAATGTCCATTGCTCATGTTTCTTGGCCAAAGCAAGGCTTTGAGATGTGTCTGTTACTTGAACTCCGTGAAGCATTTATTTGGGCTGCAATTGCTGAAGCTGGTAACTTGAACTTATCCTCTGCAGCAGAGGGAACTCTGGGTCTTCCTTTTCTGTGGCCGTCCTCATGAGAGCCAGTTTCATCATACCTACTCATTCAAGGGTTGACCGACCTTCATGTCTTAAAGTCGTTTCTCTTTGTTTATTTGAGCTGTTCTTGAAATAATATGGAATTGGTATTTTACCAAATATCTTTTGTGTACCAACCCTACCTTGTCACAACACAACTGATTGGCTCAAACGCATTAAGAATTAAAGAAATTCCACAAATTAACTTTTAACAAGGCACACGTGTTAATTGAAATTTCATTTCAGGTAACTACCTCATGAAGCTGGTTGAGAGAATGCCAAATGTGTGCAAAGCTGTCATCAAGGAAAAAGGTGGTTACTTTGAAAAATCTCAAGTATAGAATATATTTTGATTTGTTTAACACTTTTTCGGTAAATACATGATTCCATATTTGTTATTTCATAGTTTTGATGTCTTTACTATTATTCTACAATATAGAAAATAGTAAAAATAAAGAAAACCCTTAAATGAGTAGGTGTGTCCAAACTTTTGACTGGTACTGTACATATGAGCCTAGTTCAAATCTAATCCCTGACTTCCTCTCTAAGACCATTTCACTGTAAAATCAACCCCCTACTACCACTTCGTTCATGATTTATTTCTTTGTAAGGTTTATTTGACAGGGACAACATACATCTCATAAGAAACGTGATACATTGTGCTAGAGTTATTTAAAATGTCCTCAGGCAGGTGAACAAAACAGGGGAACAAAGAATGTAATAGATGTAAGCACATGAATGGATGTCAAATATTGACTGGAGTTGCTTGAGACAAATCTATTTCCCTTTTCTAGTTGGCCAATGCTCTCGTGTTGCCTGGTGTTCTATACCTTTTCCACTCTATTGAGCTGAGCAGAGCCGAACCAAGCTGAACTGCACTCTCCTGGTTAAGCATCCACTACAGATGCAGGAACTGTGCTGGAAAGAACAATGTGAAAAGAAAATATCAGCGTCAGCACAGTACGATTCTGGTCTGGTCGGTCCTTTAATGCGAAAAGGGTACTAGAAAGGTTATCTGCCCTATAAGGAACATTACCTTTTCTATCCTCTCCAGCAGATGGTGCTGTTGTGTCTGTAGTACACCACCCTACAAGGGTGAGGTTGTAGTTCAACATCCCCTTCCTGTTAAAGTACTGGAGAAAGTATTTTCAAACCAGTTTAATTCGCATCTGTCATCTAATAAGGTTTTCCAGTCTGGCTTCTGGTCCTTGCACAGCACCGAAACAACTCTGGTTAATGTTACCACCGACATACTGATAGCTGCTGGTTCTGGATCTCCCTTCATCCTCCTCCTCTTAGATCTCAGTTCTGCTTTAGACTCCATAGAACACATCATCCTCCAGCGACGTCTCAGAGAACACACTGCTGTCGCTTGAACAGCTCTGAAACAGCTCCTACCTCTCCAATAGGAAGCAATATATCACTGTTGGAGAGTCCAGGTCAGAGGAATCTGCAGTCACATGTGGCATCCCACAGGGGTCAGTGCTGGGGCCTATCCTGTTTTTAATTTATGTGCTCCCTCTCGGCCAAATCCTCAGTGATTATAACATCAACTTCTACTGCTACATTGACGATACCCTAAAATGTGTGGATGTGGCTATTTCAGTCACACCTGTTGCTGACAGGTGTATAAAATCGAGCACACCACCATGCAATCTCCATAGTCAAACATTGTCAGTAGAATGGCCCATACCGATGAGCTCAGTGACTTTCAACATGGCACCGTCATAGGATGTCATCTTTCCAACAAGTCAGTTCGTCAAATTTCTGCCCTGCTAGAGCTGCCCCAGTCAACTGTAAGTGCTGTTATTGTGAACATCTAGAAGCAACAACGGCTCAGCCGCGAAGTGGTAGGCCACACAAATCAAATCAAATTATATTTGTCACATACACATGGTTAGCAGATGTTAATGCGAGGGTAGCGAAATGCTTGTGTTTCTAGTTCCGATAAGCTCATGACAAGCTCACAGAACGGGCCTGCCGAGTGCGGAAGTGCATAGCGCGTAAAAATCGTCTGTCCTCAGTTGAAACACTCACTATCGAGTTCCGAACTGCCTCTGGAAGCAATGTCAGCACAACAACTTTTTGTCGGGAGCTTCATGAAATGGATTTCCATGGCCTAGCAGCGGCACACAAAACAGATCAACATGCGCAATGCCAAGCTGGACTGGTGTAAAGCTCGCCGCCATTGGACTCTGGAGCAGTGAAATGCGTTCTCTGGAGTGATGAATCAGGTTTCACCATCTGACAGTCCAACGGACTAATCTGAGTTTTACATATGCCAGGAGAATGCTTCTGCCCCAATGCATAATGCCAACTGTAAAGTTTGGTGGATCATGAATAATGGTCTGGATTTTTCATGGTTCAGGCTAGGCCCCTTAGTTCAAGTGAAGGGAAATCTTAACGCTACAGCATACAATGACATTCTAGATGATTCTGTGCTTCCAACTTTGTGGCAACAGTTTGGGGAAGGCCCTTGTCTATTTCAGCATTACAATGCCCACTTGCACAATGTGAGGTCCATAAAGAAATGGGTTGTCGAGATTGGTGTGGAAGAACTTGACTGGCTTGCACAGAGCCCTGACCTCAACCCCATCGAACACTTTTGGGATGAATTGGAACGCCGACTGCGAGCCAGGCCTAATCGCCCAACATCAATGCCTGACCTCACTAATGCTCTTGTGGTTGAATGCAACCAAGTCCCCACAGCAATGTTCCAACATCTAGTGGAAAGCCTTCCCAGAAGAGTGGAGGCTGCAAAGTGGGGACCAGCAGCAAAGTGGGGACCAACTCCATATTAATTCTCATTATTTTGGAATGAGATGTTCGACAAGCAGGTGTCCACATATGTTTGGCCATGCAGTGTATATTAACACAAAACCAGACACCATCTCTGCCCCAGGACAAATCATCAGCTACCTAGAGCACATCAGGGCATGAACGATAGAGAACTTCTTCCAGTTGAACAGTAGCAAGACGGGAGCTATGCTCATTGAGACACCTAAGCAGGTCACCAGTGCTGGAAACATCTGCCCTACTATCAATGACCAGGTCATCAACCTGTCCTCTGTCATCTCCAACCTAGGAATCAAGTTTGATCCTTCTCTGTCCTTCGATGCCCACATAAAACATCATATTTTTTTCATCTTAAAAACATTGCCCGAGTCATACCATCATTCCTGCAGCCAGATGCAGAGAAACCCATCCATGCCTTCATCTTCTCTCGGATCGACTACAGTAATGAGCTGTTTGTGGGTCTGACAGGCAAATCCCTACAGAGGCTCCAACTAATCCAGAACAGTGCTGCCAGGGTCAGAAGAAGTCAGACCACATCACCTCGATCCTGGCCCAACTCCACTGGCTACTGTCTAACTACAGCATTGACTTCAAAATTATCTTTCTTGTATTTAAAGCCTTGAATGGATTGAGCCCCACCTACATCAGCGACCTCATCTCAATCAGCGAGCCACCTCGCACTCTCCACTCAAACCACTCCCTACTGCTTCAAGTCCCCAAGACATGTCTCCGAACTATGGGAGACCGAGCCTTCTGTTCTGTGGTTCTTCTCCCTGAGCATCTGAGAGCCCCTCCATACCTAAGAACCTTTAAAACAGGCCTTAAAACCAACTTCTACAGACTGTTTTTTTTCATAGTCCTAGTCCCAATCTAAAATGGATTTGGCACCAAGCCCACTATTGCTATTTGACCTGCCTTAATTCTAAATGTATGTTATTTTAATTGTATATATAATTGAGCTTTGCGATAACACTGTAATGAAAGGTGCTATACAAACGTCATGTATTATTATTAGTATAGTCCAGTGTTTCCCAACTCTGGTCCTGGAGTATCCCCAACAGCACCCATTTTTGGTTTTGCCCAGGACAAAAACACCAGATTCAACTTGTCAAGGGCTTGATGAATCAGATGTGTTTGTCAAGGGCCACATCAAAGAAATGTACTGTTGGGGGTACTGGAGGACTGGAGTTGGGAAACACTGCGTATAGTCTACTCTAGTCATTCCACTCTGTGAAATCATCTGCAAACAGTTGTATTTGTAGGTACAGTTTCACACAGACAGACACGCACACAAACACACACACACGTTTCACCTGATTTTAATGTGACAATTCGAGAAGACAGTAACTTTTCCGGTGGCTGAATCATTGATGTTTTATTGATCTTGAGTTCGTTTTATGAATAGAAAGCTTTCAAAATCCTTCCGTTGAGTTGCTGTACATTGAATATACTAGCCTTCCTGCTACCATGCAGGCTGTTTACAGAGGATGTTTTGTCTTTCTCCCTCTGAGGTGTGGCCGTTTCCTACAAACACACACACACACACACACACACACACACACACACACACACACACACACACACACACACACACAGCAGCATTTCCAAACCTCGGTCCTGAGTTTTGCCGTAACACTACACAGCTGATTCAAATTATCAAAGATTTTTTTTATTTTATTTTATTTCACCTTTATTTAACCAGGTAGGCCAGATAAGAACAAGTTCTCATTTACAACTGCGACCTGGCCAAGATAAAGTAAAGCAGTGCGACACAAACAACAACACAGCACCACATGAACACAGCAACACATGAAATAAACAAACATACAGTCAATAACACAATAGAACAAGTCTATATACAGTGTGTACAAATGAGGTAGGAAAAGGGAGATAAGGCAATAAATAGGCCATAGTAGCGAAATAATTACAATTGAGCAAATTAACACTGGTAGATGATGATGTGGAAGTAGAAATACTGGTGTGAAAAAGAGAAGAAGAAAAAAGTAAATAAAAACAATATGGGGATGAGGTACAGTGCCTTGCGAAAGTATTCGGCCCCCTTGAACTTTGCGACCTTTTGCCACATTTCAGGCTTCAAACATAAATATATAAAACTGTATTTTTTTGTGAAGAATCAACAACAAGTGGGACACAATCATGAAGTGGAACGACATTTATTGGATATTTCAAACTTTTTTAACAAATCAAAAACTGAAAAATTGGGCGTGCAAAATTATTCAGCCCCTTTACTTTCAGTGCAGCAAACTCTCTCCAGAAGTTCAGTTTATTTCACCTTTATTTAACCAGGTAGGCTAGTTGAGAACAAGTTCTCATTTGCAACTGCGACCTGGCCAAGATAAGGCATAGCAGTGTGAACAGACAACACAGAGTTACACATGGAGTAAACAATTAACAAGTCAATAACACAGTAGAAAAAAGGGGAGTCTATATATACATTGTGTGCAAAAGGCATGAGAAGGTAGGCAAATAATTACAATTATGCAGATTAACACTGGAGTGATAAATGATCAGATGGTTATGTACAGGTAGAGATATTGGTGTGCAAAAGAGCAGAAAAATAAAAATAAATAAATAAAAACAGTATGGGGATGAGGTAGGTGAAAATGGGTGGGCTATTTACCAATAGACTATGTACAGCTGCAGCGATCGGTTAGCTGCTCAGATAGCAGATGTTTGAAGTTGGTGAGGGAGATAAAAGTCTCCAACTTCAGCGATTTTTGCAATTCGTTCCAGTCACAGGCAGCAGAGAACTGGAACGAAAGGCGGCCAAATGAGGTGTTGGCTTTAGGGATGATCAGTGAGATACACCTGCTGGAGCGCGTGCTACGGATGGGTGTTGTCAGTGAGGATCTCTGAATGATCCAATGTTGACCTAAATGACTAATGATGATAAATACAATCCACCTGTGTGTAATCAAGTCTCCGTATAAATGCACCTGCACTGTGATAGTCTCAGAGGTCCGTTAAAAGCGCAGAGAGCATCATGAAGAACAAGGAACACACCAGGCAGGTCCGAGATACTGTTGTGAAGAGGTTTAAAGCCGGATTTGGATACAAAACGATTTCCCAAGCTTTAAACATCCCAAGGAGCACTGTGCAAGCGATAATATTGAAATGGAAGGAGTATCAGACCACTGCAAATCTACCAAGACCTGGCTGTCCCTCTAAACTTTCAGCTCATACAAGGAGAAGACTGATCAGAGATGCAGCCAAGAGGCCCATGATCACTCTGGGTGAACTGCAGAGATCTACAGCTGAGGTGGGAGACTCCATAGGACAACAATCAGTCGTATATTGCACAAATCTGGCCTTTATGGAAGAGTGGCAAGAAGAAAGCCATTTCTTAAAGATATCCATAAAAAGTGTTGTTTAAAGTTTGCCACAAGCCACCTGGGAGACACACCAAACATGTGGAAGAAGGTGCTCTGGTCAGATGAAACCAAAATTGAACTTTTTGGCAACAATGCAAAACGTTATGTTTGGCGTAAAAGCAACACAGCTGAACACACCATCCCCACTGTCAAACATGGTGGTGGCAGCATCATGGTTTGGGCCTGCTTTTCTTCAGCAGGGACAGGGAAGATAGTTGAAATTGATGGGAAGATGGATGGAGCCAAATACAGGACCATTCTGGAAGAAAACCTGATGGAGTCTGCAAAAGACCTGAGACTGGGACGGAGATTTGTCTTCCAACAAGACAATGATCCAAAACATAAAGCAAAATCTACAATGGAATGGTTCAAAAATAAACATATCCAGGTGTTAGAATGGCCAAGTCAAAGTCCAGACCTGAATCCAATCGAGAATCTGCGGAAAGAACTGAAAACTGCTGTTCACAAATGCTCTCCATCCAACCTCACTGAGCTCGAGCTGTTTTGCAAGGAGGAATGGGAAAAAAATTCAGTCTCTCGATGTGCAAAACTGATAGAGACATACCCCAAGCGACTTACAGCTGTAATCACAGCAAAAGGTGGCGCTACAAAGTATTAACTTAAGGGGGCTGAATAATTTTGCACGCCCAATTTTTCAGTTTTTGATTTGTTAAAAAAGTTTGAAATATCCAATAAATGTCGTTCCACTTCATGATTGTGTCCCACTTGTTGTTGATTCTTCACAAAAAAATACAGTTTTATATCTTTATGTTTGAAGCCTGAAATGTGGCAAAAGGTCGCAAAGTTCAAGGGGGCCGAATACTTTCGCAAGGCACTGTAGGTAGTTGGATGGGCTATTTACAGATGGGCTGTGTACAGCAGTGATCGGTAAGCTGCTCAGATAGCTGATGCTTAAAGTTAGTGGGGGAGAAATGTCTCTAACTTCAGCGGTTTTTGCAATTCATTCCGGTCATTGGCAGCAGAGAACTGGAAGGAAAGGCGGCCAAAGAGGTGTTGGCTTTGGGGATGACCAGTGAGATAAAACTGCTGGACCGCGCTACGGGTGGGTGTTGTTATGGTAACCAGTGAGTTGAGATAAGGTGAAGCTTTACCTAGCAAAGACTTATAGATGACCTGGAGCTAGTGGGCCTGGCAACGAACATGTAGTGAGGGCCAGCCGACGAGAGCATACAGGTCGCAGTGGTGGGTGGTATATGGGGCTTTGGTGACAAAACAGATGGCACTGTGATAGACTGCATCCAGTTTGCTGAGTGTTGGAGGCTATTTGGTAAATCACCCGAAGTCGAGGATTGGTAGGATAGTCAGTTTTACGATCGTATGTTTGGCAGCATGAGTGAAGGAGGCTTTGTTGTAAAATAGGAAGCTGATTCTAGATGTAATTTTGGATTGGAGATGCTTAATGTGAGTCTGGAAGGAGAGTTTACAGTCTGTCCAGACACCTAGGTATTTGTAGTTGTCCACATATTCTAAATCAGAACCGTCCAGAGTAGTGATGATAGCCGGACGGACAGCGATCGGTTGAAGAGCATGCATTTAGTTTAACTAGCATTTAAACACATTTTTAAACAATAACACGATCAGCCCCTCTCTCTCTCTCTCTCTCTCTCTCTCTCTCTCTCTCTCTCTCTCTCAACATGCTTGTTAAAGGTACAGTGTTGCCAACGCAGCTAATACCACAGTCAATTAGATTACAATAATGACATTTTCTCTCTGGTCTTTCAACTCTCAGTCACATTAGATACTGAGTGTACAAAACATTAGGAATTGCTCCTTCCGTGACGTAGACTGACTGGGTGAATCCAGGTGAAAGCTATGATCCTTATTTATGTCACTTGATAAATCCACTTCAATCAGTGTAGTTGAAGGGGAGGAGACAGGTCAAAGAAGGGTTTTTAAGCCTTGAGACAATTGAGACATGGATTGTGTATGTGTGCCATGGGCAAGACAAAAGATCTAAGTGCCTTTGAACAGGGTATGGTAGTAGGTGCTAGGTGCACTGATTTGAGTGTGTCAAGAACAGCAACACTGCTGGGTTTTTCACACTCAACAGTTTCCCGTGTGTATCAAGAACATCCAGCCAACTTGACACACAGTCAGCACTAGGGCCAACATGGGCCAGCATCCCTGTGGAATGTTTCCGGCACCTTGTAGAGTTGAGGCTCTTCTGAGGGCAAAAGGGGGTGAAGATATTTTGTCTTGCCCATGGCACACAACCCATGTCTCAATTGTGTCAAGGCTTAATAATGATTGTTGACCTGTGTGAAGAAAATGGCGCCGGAGGGGGTGGCTGCCGTTTTACAGGCTCCGAACCACTGTGCTATTTTGTTACTTTTTTTGCGTTGTTTATAAGTTATTTTTTTACTTATTTTGTACATAATGTTGCTGCTACCGTCTCTTATGACCGAAAATCACTTCTGGACACCAGAACAGCAATTACTCACCGCGAACTGGACAAAGATTTTTTCTTTAACGAGTCCGACGTGAAGGATATACTGCTTTCTAGGGAACAGGCCCAAATGCCCGTAATTTGCGTGAAGAAAAGACAGATACAAAGGGGAATGGAGGTTGGGATGCCTTCTGAGTATTCGTAGGCGAGTGAATAAATGTCCACTACCATCTGTTCTATTGGCCAATGTGCAATCATTGAAAAACAAAATGGATGATATATGATCCAGACTATCCTACCAATGGGTCATTAAAAACTGTAATGTTTCACAGAGTTGTGGCTGAACGACGACACGGATAATGTAGAGCTGGCGGGATTTTCCATGCATCGGCAGGACAGAGAAGCTACATCTGGTAAGATGAGGGGCGGGGGTGTGTATCTATTTGTCAATAACAACTGGTGCACGATGTCTAATATTAAAGAAGTTTCGAGGTATTTCCTGAGGTAGAGTACCTTATGATAAGCTATAGACCACACTATCTACCGAGAGAGTTCTCATCTATATTATTCTTAGCCGTCTATTTACCACCACGAACCGATGCTGGAACTAAGACAGCTCTCAACCAACTGTTTAAGGCCATAAGCAAACAAGAAAATGCTCATCCAGAAGCGGCGTTCCTAGTGGCCCGGTGACTTTAAAAACTTAAATCTGTTTTACCTCATTTCTACCAGAATGTCACATGTGCAACCAGAGGAGAAGATTCTCTAGACCACCTTTCTCCACATTCTCCACAGATGTGCATACAAAGCTCTCCTCGCCCTCCATTTGACTAATCTGACCATAATTCTATCCTCCTAATTCCTGCTTACAAGCAAAAACTAAATCAGGAATTACCAGTTATTTGCAATACGAAAGTGGTCAGATGATGCAGATGCTACGCTACAGGACTGTTTTGCTAGAACAGACTGGAATATGTTCCAGGATTCATCCAATGGCATTGAGGAGTATACAACCTCAGTCATCGTCTTCATTGATAAGTGCATCGACAACATTGTCCCCGCAGTGACCGTACGTACATATCCCAACCAGAAGCCATAGATTACAGGCAACATTCGCATCGAGCTAAAGAGCTGCCGCTTTCAAGGAGCAAGACACTAATCCGGACGCTTATAAGAAATCCCGCTATGCCCTCAGACGAACCATCAAACATGCAATGCGTCAATACAGGAATATGATTGAATCCTACTACACCGGCTCTGAGGCACGTCAGATGTGGCAGGGCTTGAAAATGATTATGGACTACAAAGAGAAACCCAGCTGCGAGCTGCCCAGTGACGCGAGCCTACCAGACGAGCAAAATGTATTTTATGCTCGCTTCGAGGCAAGCAACACTGAAGCATTCATGAGAGTACCAGCTGTTCCGGACGACTGTGTGATAACACTCTCGGTAGTTGATGTGAGCAAGACCTTGAAACAGGGCAACATCCACAAAGTCGCGGGGCCAGACGGATAACCAGGATGTGTACTCAAAGCATGCCAACTGGCAAGTGTTTTCACTGACATTTTCAACCTCTCCCTGACCGAGTCTGTAATACCTACATTTTTCAAGCAGACCACCATAGTCCCTGTGCCCAAGGACGAGCAGGTAGTCTGCTTAAATTATTACCGACATGTAGCACTCACGTCGGTAACCAAGAAGTTCTTTGAAAGGATGGTCATGGCTCACATCAACAGCATCATCCCGGATACCCTAGACCTAATCCAATTCGCATACCGCCCCAACAGATGACGCAATCTCAATCGCACTCCACAATGCTCTTTCCCACCTGGACAAAAGGAACAACTACAGCTCAGCGTTCAACACCAAAGTGTCCACAAAGCTCATCACTAAGTTAAGGACCCTGGGACTAAACACCTCCCTCTGCAACTGGATCCTGGACTTACTGATGTGCCGCCCCAAGGTGGTAAGGTTAGGCAACAGCACGTCTGCTACGCTGATCCTCAACACAGGGGCCCCTCAGGGGTGCGTTCTTAGTCCCCTCCTGTACTCCCTGTTCACCCACAGCTGCGAGGCCAAACACGACTCCAACACCATCATTAAGTTTCCTGACGACACAACGGTGGTAGGCCTGATTACCGACAATGATGAGACAGCCTGTAGGGGGGAGGTCAGAGACCTGGCAGTGTGGTGCCAGGACAACAACCTCTACCTCAATGTGAGCAAGACAAAGGAGCTGATTGTGGACTACAGGAAAAGACGGGCCGAACAGGCCCCCATTAACATCGATGGGGCTGTAGTTGAGCGGGTTGAGAGTTTCAAGTTCCTTAGTGTCCACATCACCAATGAACTATCATGGTCTAAACACACCAAAACAGTCCTGAAAAGGGCACGGCAAAGCCTATTCCCTCTCAGGAGACTGAAAAGATTCGGCATGGGTCCCCAGATCCTTAAAAAGTTCTACAGCTGTGCCATAGAGATCATCCTGACCAATCGCATCACCGTCTGGTATGGCAACTGCTTGGCATCTGACCGTAAGGCGCTACAGAGGGTAGTGCGTACAGCCCAGTACATCACTGGGGCCAAGCTTCCTGCCATCCAGGACCTATATACTAGGTGGTGTCAGAGGAAAACCCCAAAATTGTCAAAGACTCCAGTCACCCAAGTCATAGACTGTTCTCTCTGCTACCGCACGGCAAGTGGTACTGGAGCACCAAGTCTAGGACCAAAAGGCTCCTCAACAGCTTCTACCCCCAAGCCATAAGACTGCTGAACAATTAATCAAATGGCCACCAGGACTATTTACATTGACCCCCCTATTCATTTTTACACTGCTGCTACTCGCTGTTTATTATCTATGCATAGTCACTTTACCCCTACCTACACGTACATATTACCTCTACTAACCTGTACCCCCGCACATTGACTTGGTGCCGGTACCCCTGTATATAGCCTCGTTGTTGTTATTTTACTGTGTTACTTTTTATTATTTTTTACTTTAGTTTATTTGGTAAATATTTTCTTAACTCTTTTGGACTGCATTGTTGGTTAAGTTCTTGTCAGTAAGCATTTCACGGTAAGGTCTACACTTGTTGTATTCGGATCATGTGACTAATAAAGTTTGATTTGATTTGAACTCAATATTAGGACGGTGTTCCTAATGTTTTGTCCTCTCAGCTTATGTAGCTCTGTACTTGGTGGGTGTATCCTTGAAGTGATAATTGCCTGTGAAGAGATGCTTGTTTGACTGTTGATTTGCTGTGAGTCTGATTGATTTTGGTTGTCTAGTATATCTTCTGTAAATGTCTAAAGCAGTCTACTGTACATGCAGGGGTAGGGTCTCCCTTCCTCCAAAACAACTGCTGAGAATCTGTTGACATTACAGGCCTGAACTATAAACCCAAATACAAAAACACACAAGTAATGAAATTCAGTTATTATGGGATTGTATAGATATCGTTACTCCGTTCTCATATCAATGGTATGATAATGATAATAATGTTCAGTTATGTGAACATAGGTAAAGTTATTCAGATACTGTCAACATAGAGGTTGTATTACTGAGTCATATTACTGAGTCATATTACTGAGTCATATTACTGAGTTGTATTACTGAGTTATATTACTGAGTTATATTACTGAGTCATATTACTGAGTCATATTACTGAGTTATATTACTGAGTTATATTACTGAGTCATATTACTGAGTTATATTACTGAGTTATATTACTGAGTCATATTACTGAGTTATATTACTGAGTTATATTACTGAGTCATATTACTGAGTTATATTACTGAGTCATATTACTGAGTCATAATACTGAGTTATATTACTGAGTCATATTACCGAGTCATATGACCGAGTTATATTACTGAGTCATATTACTGAGTTATATTACTGAGTCATATTACCGAGTCATATTACCGAGTCATATGACCGAGTTATATTACTGAGTCATATTACTGAGTTATATGACTGAGTTATATTACTGAGTTAGATTACTGAGTTATATTACTGAGTTATAGTACTGAGTCATATTACTGAGTTATATTACTGAGTTATATTACTGAGTCATATTACTGAGTCATATTACTGAGTTATATTACTGAGTTATATTACTGAGTCATATTACTGAGTTATATTACTGAGTTATATTACTGAGTTATATTACTGAGTTATAGTACTGAGTCATATTACTGAGTTATATTACTGAGTTATATTACTGAGTCATATTACTGAGTTATATTACTGAGTTATATTACTGAGTTATATTACTGAGTCATATTACTGAGTCATATTACTGAGTTATATTACTGAGTTATATTACTGAGTTAGATTACTGAGTTAGATTACCGAGTCATATTACTGAGTTATAGGTGACAATATTTAGTTTGTGTCTGAGACAGAGAGGAGGGTTGAGACTCGGCATGGGAAGAGATTACATCACACTCTGAGAATGTTCCCAGAGGAGAGGGTTACTGCTGGTTCACATTAGCCTCCTTCACACACACACACACACACACACACACACACACACACACACACACACACACACACACACACACACACACACACACACACACACACACACACACACACACACAGCTCATATTTAGCACACTCGTCTCAAAGTCATATCTTTGTGGACATTTATTACAAACTTTCAATGTCGTACAGTTTGCAAAACATGCCCATAGCCAGACAGGAATTGAATGTCTTTGACAGGGCGTTACCTGGATATGTCAAAATAATGATCTCTGAATTATCTCTGAAACTTTATGGAACAGGCAGAACTCTGCTTCCCTACAAGCAAAGTCACTGGTTCAAGTGAAACTCCATTGAATAATACAGTAAGACTGTTCACGGTTAAGAAATACAATTTACCATACATTTCCTGAGCTACACTCCACTGTGTTCCAAATGGCTCCCTATTCCCTTCATAGTGCACTACTTAGCCCACAGAGCTCTGGTCAAAACAAGTGCACTATTTAGAGAATAGGATACTATTTGGTACACAAGCCATTCTCTAAGTCATGCTCTGATGACTATATCATCACCCACCCTTCATGTTTCAGATAGGAACAGAATTAATAACAGTACATTGTACATCTAAGGATCCACATTTGTGTGGGTCTGGGCAGGGGTGGACTGGAACCAGAAATCCTGTATTTTTACACACTGGCCCGCCGCAACTGGGCATTTGCCTGAACTGCCCTATTGCTAGTCCGTTTCTTAGTCTGTTTCGTCAATAAAATAAAGTAACATGTTAGCTAAGAGGCTTTCTGAAACTCACCACTGAAATGTCTTTAATATTCTGCCTTCAGGTCAACTTTCCCCTAACCTTAGTTTCTTTGAAACTGACAACCTTTTACTCAACCAATGTTTTTACTGAACCTTTGATGAGCTAGCCTATACCCTGTTTAATCTCACCCTCTGATGACTGGGGATCACCCACCCTTGAGTTAGAGGACTGGTCTCTAGACAAGAAGAATTTACCAGACAAACTACTGGTGGGCCCTGGCTAGAGGACTGGTCTCTAGACAAGAGGAATTTACCAGACAAACTACTGGTGAGCCCTGGCTAGAGGACTGGTCTCTACACAAGAGGAATTTACCAGACAAACTACTGGTGGGCCCTGGCTAGAGGACTGATCTCTACACAAGAGGAATTTACCAGACAAACTACTGGTGGGCCCTGGCTATAGGACTGATCTCTACACAAGAGGAATTTACTGGACAAACTACTGGTGAGCCCTGGCTTGGTAGCAGGGGATTTGACAGGTGGTAGGGGACATGATCTGTGGGAAACTCCATACAGACAGACTCACAGGAGGCTTTTAATAAGTTTACTTAAAACAATGGAATCAGGGAGGTCAAGCATCAAGCTATCCTGCTGTGTGTGTTTGTGTGTGTGTGTGTGTGTGTGTGTGTGTGTGTGTGTGTGTGTGTGTGTGTGTGTGTGTGTGTGTGTATGTGTGTGTGTGTGTGTGTGTGTGTGTGTGTGTGTGTGTGTGTGTGTGTGTCCTGTGGGTCCTCAGTCAGACAATAGTGAGCAGGGTGGGGTCGCCCCGGCTGGGGACAGGACACGGGAAGGGTGGGAAACGGCCATGTGTGTGTGTGTGTGTGTGTGTGTGTGTGTGTGTGTGTGTGTGTGTGTGTGTGTGTGTGTGTGTGTGTGTGTGTGTGTGTGTGTGTGTGTGTGTGTGTGTATGTGCAACCCCTCTGAGTACACTGTTGAAACATCAACCATTGTGGCTCAAACAGAGCCATCCAGTGTCCAGTCACCTAACAGGGGTGTGTGAGTTAATGATGTATTCAGAGCCACACAAAGACACCACTGTCCCATTTCTCAACAGCAACACAACTATACCTCGGTAGGGCTAGACCTTGTTCAGAAGAGTTCAGAGGTCAAACTCTCCCCCTCATAACGAGACAACGGCAGAGGAAGGGAGGGGCAGGACAGGAATTAAAAATGGACTTGAGAGACAGCCAAGTTTCCAAGGGTGTTCTCCCTTAAAGTGCAGAGAGCAGCTGTCAGGGTCAGAGTTCAGAGAACAACGATGGGATGGTCACTTAACATCACCTGTAATAACACCTCAAAGTCAGAGGTCAGGGCAGGAGAAGAACATTAGGGGTCGATTAATGTCTTCACATGAAATCTACTCAGTTCAGTTATTATCTGTGGTCCTGAATGGCTCAGCTGGTAGGGCATGGTAGAGCACCTGCATCACTAGGGTTGTGGATGTGTATCCTGCTGTGGCCACCCATACCAAACTGTATGCAAGTAGTACTGTAAGATGCTTTGGATAAAAGCCTCTGGCTGCATTGTAGGTATTATTGTTTCAGTGCATAATCAAAACGGAGGCATTTGTTATTGTATCATGCCTAACATCTCTATGTGTAGGGAAATCAATATGGCTAATGTATCTTTTATCAAGTTATTTATATAGTATGTATACAAATACATGTACAGTATACATATATGTAATGTTAGCTTTTCAGTGAAAGTATTTAGTTCAATATACAGTGCCTTGCGAAAGTATTCGGCCCCCTTGAACTTTGCGACCTTTTGCCACATTTCAGGCTTCAAACATAAAGATATAAAACTGTATTTTTTTGTGAAGAATCAACAACAAGTGGGACACAATCATGAAGTGGAACGACATTTATTGGATATTTCAAACTTTTTTAACAAATCAAAAACTGAAAAATTGGGCGTGCAAAATTATTCTAATCTACAGTGGGCCGAATACTTTCGCAAGGCACTGTAGATTAGAACCATTTGATTATGGATTGTAGTTGGTTTCTACAGGCTTGATCCTCCTGACCATAAAATGACGGTTCTCTGTATACTGACAACCTTTAACGATCAGACAACTGTTTCACATGATCACAGTTGGCATCACTTAGACTTCTGCCTTAAACACTCCCAGGCCTTTGATGTGTAACTAGCCGTGTAGGAGGATGAAGACATCATCACAAATAAGGAGAGATGGGGGGGAGAGAGAGACTAGAAAGAAAGATAGAAGTCAGTGAAAGAGGGAGACCAGAGAGAAACAGAAAATAGAGATAGAGAGACACCAGAAAAGAGAGATAGAGAGGAGGGGTCCACAGAACAAAAGCATATGACTTGAAGGTTGAGTTGAGTGGGTATGTGGGCTGAATGGGGGAAGTATTTAGACATTTTGGGTGGGGTATCATGTGTCCCAGGGGGTAGGCTTTCACTCACCCTAGCTGTGTGTGTGTGTGTGTGTGTGTGTGTGTGTGTGTGTGTGTGTGTGTGTGTGTGTGTGTGTGTGTGTGTGTGTGTGTGTGTGTGTGTGTGTGTGTGTGTGTGTGTGTGTGTGTGTGTGTGTGTGTGTGTGTGTGCACCCAAGAACCAGCTGCTGCTTTGGCCCGCTGATCATACACTCTCGAGGTAATGAGCAACCACAGAGACAGAATCTACAGAGGCAGAATCCCCCTCCTGTCTAAATAAGGCTTGAAGGAGATGTTTCATCATGCCTGACCATAATAATGGAATGGAGATGTGACAGGTCACCAGGGTCATGTTCAGTAGTGCACATGGTAGCAACACTTTTTGCAACAGAAAACAAAGATATATGTTCTTATTTGACATGTTCTGGTAGTACCTCCAGGTTTCACTCTTTAAAAATACATTTCCTCTCTTCTGATCACCACCCATACTTCCCTCAATATAACCCCCTACATATATTCAGTAGTCCCTGTACTGAAAGAGGTTAACAGGTTAGCACAATGAAATCCTCACCACTCAGCTTCATAACACATTCACCCCTCTTAGTTCTAAAACACTTCTCCACCAATGGTTAAGGCTAGGATTGGGGAGGGGAAGCTGATCCTAGATCTGAGTCTTTGAGAACACAGAACAAAACTGTTGGCAGTTTACATTGTATTTTTCGGCCATGGATACAACATGGCTAATACTGTAAATGAATCCGCTAGCTCTCTGTCGCCTCCATATGTAATGGGATCTGTTGTGAACAGTTAGACAAGTGGTGTTAGCCCCATGGTAATACTGCCACCTGATCAGGTAAGTCGGTGGTGTTGGTGGTGCTCACTGGACCGTAGAAAGGGTTTAGGGTCCAACAGACGCTCACTTTATTCATCTTGTACCATGATGATAATCTTCAAAAGGTGACAACTCACCACAACAAAGATTCCTCTTCAAGAGGTAAACTATGTAACATAAAGATTATCAAAATAAAGGTTATCAAACTCTCGACTCTAATTCAACAAAGGCTTGAATAAATCATTTCTGGGGAGGCTCAGCAACACAGCAATGCGTCTTCTCTGCTCCTCAGATTATTTTTGCACTGGCAAACTGGCACAAACGTTTCAACAGCTGCAGGTGTGCCAGGCCTGAATGGCACAATGTCCTGCAGCTACGTAGTGGGAAGAAGTCTTCACGGCTCACCACAATTCATTCATTCAGTTGTTGGTTCTCTCAGTCATTCATTCATCTATACATCCATTTATTCATTTGCTCATTCATTAATGTGATTGTTCATTCATTCATTCATTAATTTATTCATTCATTCATCCATCCAAGGTCAAAACCATGACATAAAATACTAATAACCTTTACATCTGATTGTGTCTCTCCTAACAGTGCAAGTGAATGTCTATGTGTGAGTGAGTCTGCTCTGTGGTTGAACTCTGAACAGCCACAACACAACAGCAACAGCCTTGCCTTCTCTCAGGGAAAGCAGCGGTCTATCTCCCAGTCATTTACAGACAAACTCTGATGATGTCAGCACTGGGTAAGGCCGGGATGGGAGCTGCTTGCTGTCGGCTCTTGGGGACTGGCTGGGGACTGGGATAGGCAAAGCCTACCCTCCCCAGGCAGGAAATGGGGCGAAACCCTTGCTCGAAAATTATGCCTCTGACATTTAGTGCTGTGAAGGAAAGGAAGCGTCTCCTGATAGCCGGGGCTATTGATTTCCTGTTGTGGACTAACAGTTTTGGGGGCTTCACCAACACACACACAGCTATGTCTTGCTATACTTGTGAGGACCAACAATTGATTCCCATTCAAAATCCTATTTTCTCTAACCCCTGAACCTAACCTTAACCTTAACCCCTAACCCTAAACATAACCATAACATTTTTGGGACCAACAATTGATTCCAATTCAAAATCCTATTTTCCCTAACCCTAAATCTAACTTCTTATCCTAATTTTAACCCTAGACCAGAACTGACTTTTCGTAGCAGGTAAGGAGAGCATTTTTTCGCTAGATGCTAACCCCAACCCTTTTCCTAACCATAACCTAATTCTCCTAACCTGCTGTGTAAGTTTAAGATGGCAGACGTTTTACATGCCCAACTCAACTTAACCGGTTTCCCTGCACATTGACTCTGTAACGGTACACCACTGTATAAAGTCTCGCTATTGTTATTTTACTGCTGCTCTTAAATTACTTGTTACTTTTATTTCTTATTCTTATCCGTATTTTTTTTAAAACTGCATTCGTGGTTAGTGGCTCGTAAGTAAGCATTTCACTGTTAGGTTGTTGTATTCGGCGCATGTGACTAATAACATTTGATATGATTTCAAGTTCTCCTAACCTGCTACGAAAAAGTCACTTCCGGTCGTACCTGTATTGAAGTAGTGTGTTTCTAGGGAATCTCCACATACACACACACACACGCACACACACACAAACACACACAAACACACACACACACACGCGCGCGCACGCACGTACACACGCACGCACACACAGACACGCACGCACGCACGCACACACACACAGACACACACGCACACACACACACACGCACGCACGCACACACGCACGCACACACGCACGCACGCACGCACACACACACACGCACGCACACACAGACACGCACGCACACACACACACACACACACGCACACACACACAAATACCTTTCTCCCCCTTCCTGCCAGGACACAGACAGGAAGGCTGTAGAATACTAGGTCACTTAGGAAATGAACAGTGCTCACGCCGTGACAGTGATACAGTGCTGCAGTGTTTGAAATAATTGGGCACTGTTGTGAATGTAGCCAGGTCACCTGTGACAAAAGTCATTATTTGATGTCCATCCATGTCTGAGGACGTCGGGAGATGACGAGGAAAACGGCCACTAGGGGCAACAGTGAGGGCTTTTACCTTAAAGTAGATTTGGGTTTTGCTAGGGCATTATGGACAGGGATGGGGAATTGGTGTAAACAACTGCCACTGATTACAATGGTTGCAATCCAGCAATGTGTTGTTTTTTTTCCATTTTTTTTATTTTTAAGCCAATCCCAAACCTTAACCCCGATCTTAACCATTTGGAGTTAATGCCTAAATTTAAGAATTTGGAGTTAATGCCGAAATGTAACCTAAAAGTTTTAGATATTTGACGTTTGGAACTACTTTGAAATTTGACATTTGAGAAACATGGATGAACGTCTAAATCTGATGTGAGACTGTGAGAGCTGGTAGTGTGAATGACAGTTAGTCATTTCAGCCATGTACACTCCCAACTGGAAAAACTGGTCGAAATTACTTTGTTACACCCAGATTAACCTGTTGTAAACTGGTCAAGATTACATCGTTACACCCAGATTATAACCTGTTGTAAATTGGTCAAGATGATTTTGTTACACCCAGATTAACCTGTTGTAAACTGGTCAAGATTACTTTGTTACACCCAGATTATAACCTGTTGTAAACTGGTCAAAATTACTTCGTTACACCCAGATTATAACCTGTTGTAAACTGGTCAAATTACGTTGTTACACCCAGATTATAACCTGTTGTAAAATGGTCGAAAAGACTTCGTTACACCCAGATTATAACCTGTTGTAAACTGGTCAAGATTACGTTGTTACACCCAGATTAACCTGTTGTAAACTGGTCAAGATTACGTTGTTACACCCAGATTATAACCTGTTGTAAACTGGTCAAGATTACGTTGTTACACCCAGATTAACCTGTTGTAAACTGGTCAATATTACGTTGTTACACCCAGATTATAACCTGTTGTTAACTGGTCAAGATTACGTCGTTACACCCAGATTATAACCTGTTGTAAACTGGTCGAAATTACGTTGTTACACCCAGATTATAACCTGTTGTAAACTGGTCGAAAATACTTTGTTACACCCAGATTATAACCTGTTGTAAACTGGTCAAGATTACGTTGTTACACCCAGATTATAACCTGTTGTAAACTGGTCAAGATTACGTTGTTACACCCAGATTATAACCTGTTGTAAACTGGTCAAGATTACGTTGTTACACCCAGATTATAACCTGTTGTTAACTGGTCGAAAATACTTCGTTACACCCAGATTTGAAACAGAAGTCAGAAATGTACAGGAATTTGACAACGACCATTGTGTCAACCTCAACACAAACGTGATCTACTTCTGTTCTTTCAAAATATAGAGATCATGGGCCATATACAAATTAGGAATGACTCAGATTAGGAGTGCTGATCTAGGATCAGGCACCTAATGTCCATCTGTTATCTAAATGGCAAAACCGATCCTAAATCAGCAATCCTACTCTCATACAACTGTGTGAGAAATAGTAGTCAAAACATCTCTCAGATTAGAAACAACACAGAATACCACTGAACACTATGATCAATACCACTGGATAAAACCACTGAATGACAGATTGACCTGCAGTCAGTCGGGCTGGTGTGAGTTAGGACGGGGATTCAGTTAAGACCCATCCTCAGATGCCGAACGCTGCTCGTCCCTACATCATAACCTTTTCATTAAAGCGGGATTTGAGAGCTAAACGTCGGTCAATAGCACCAGTTTATGGGGGCTTTGTCTCAGAGAGAGGAGTGAGTGTGGTGGGCCTGTGGATTGTGTGTGTGTGTGTGTGTGTGTGTGTGTGTGTGTGTGTGTATGTGTGTGTGTGTGTGTGTGTGTGTGTGCGTGCGTGCGTGCGTGTGTGCATGCGTGTGAGGGGACAAAGTTTAGGCTGGGTCAAAGAGGATGCTTTTTCCATATGTGTGGTGGCGAAGGTGAGATAGGGACACACAGACATCAAACACACACATGGACATGGGCTCCCGAGTGGCGCAGCGCTCTAAGGCACTGCATCTCAGTGCTAGAGCCGTCACTACAGACCCTGGTTCGATTCCAGGCTGTATCACAACTGGCCATGATTGGGAGTCCCTCTAGCGAGAGGGATGTGCTTATGGTGAAGCGCTACGATAACAAACGGAACAGATCAGGGTCTAGCCTGCTCAGTGTGTGTATTCGTACTTGCGTGCGTAGGAAGACTGGACGGGGCCTCTTGAGGACATTTTCAAAGGAAGCTGACACAACCTTGAGTTAGATGAAAACTAAAACACACTGAACGGTAGTTAACACTCGAAGCCAACAGTGTGACGCCAACAGTATGACGTACTAACACGTTGATGTGTTGTGAGACATTAGCATGTTATAACCCGATTATGCATTGGTTTATCTCAGTAGACCAATTGCCACATAAAAAGTGTATTATAAATGTTATCATATTATGTGTTAATGCTAAAACACACTAAGAACGTATAAGAATAAATCCTATATTATACCTGTTGTCTTTCATCCAAGTGATACTAGCAGGGCCGTCACTCTGTCTTGCAAAGTTGTTCAGTCTATGACTGGTCAGTTATTAATGTTCAGTATCAGGACCTGTATTCATAAAGCAGCAGGGTAGAGTGTTGATCTAGGATCAGGTCCCCTCTTTCCATTAAATCTTACTCATTATGATGTAAAACTGATTCTAGATCAGCACTCCGACCCTGAATGGCTTTATGAATACAGGCCCGGGCCTGAACCACCTCATAGTGAATGAAAATAAACTGATTCTAGATCAGCACTCCTACCCTGAGAGGCTTTATGAATACAGGCCTGGGCCTGCACCACCTCATAGTGAATGAAACTAAACTGATTCTAGATCAGCACTCCTACCCTGAGAGGCTTTAGGAATACAGGCCTGGGCCTGCACCACCTCATAGTAAATGAAACTAAACTGATTCTAGATCAGCACTCCTACCCTGAGAGGCTTTATGGATACAGGCCTGGGCCTGCACCACCTCATAGTGAATGAAACTAAACTGATTCTAGATCAGCACGCCTACCCTGAGAGGCTTTATGAATACAGGCCTGGGCCTGCACCACCTCATAGTGAATTAAACTAAACTGATTCTAGATCAGCACGCCTACCCTGAGAGGCTTTATGAATACAGGCCCGGGCCTGCACCACATCATAGTGAATGAAACTAAACTGATTCTAGATCAGCACTCCTACCCTGAAAGGCTTTATGAATACAGGCCCGGGGTTACACCACCTCATAGTGAATGAAACTAAACTGATTCTAGATCAGCACTCATACCCTGAGAGGCTTTGTGAATACAGGCCCGGGGTTACACCACCTTATAGTGAATTAAACAAACCACAACAAACTGCTGTATTGTACTTTGAAACCCTGTGTTAAAGGCTATGTGATATAATTACAATATCTGGCTGACATGGCAACCTGAATGAATTTACATGGCTAATTTCCGTCAGAGTAGAGCGTGTGTTTTCTTTCAGGCAATAAAGGCTGTTATTAATCATCATCTGTAATAGTCCCCACTAGCACCTGTTCCTTCATGTTACTACAGACAACATATACATCATGTTAATGTGCCCATATTCTTTCATCATATCAAATCAGATTTCAGAACAAATAATGATGATAAAATCTAGCTATCAATCAATCAATCATCACAATATTTCAAACACATGAGAGAGATCGACACAGAGAGAGAGAGAGAGAGAGAGAGAGAGAGTCAGTCTTCCTACTACTGTGTTTCACCTTGTTAAATCATGGTAGCTACACACTGTCTTTATGGTCACGTTTTAAACAAGGTCCATCTTGTGAGGGTAAATGAAGCCCTCATAAACCATTAAGAGGTCTACATGGAGAGCTCATAAATAATGTACAAGCAAATGTCATACAATACCAGGGTGATACTACAGGGCCTCACATCTAGTGCTCTGCCAAATGTGGCAAACCCTTAAGACAGCCTTTATACAATATAAACATAGATTATAAGTGATTTGTGGAGCATTTAGGGTTAAATGTGACTGTCTACATCACATAGTGAAGTATTGGTTGTTATAACACAGAATCATTTATATTAACGGTATGCTGACACAAAGACTGATCTGAGAGCAGCGCTTATGAGAAACAACCTTTTTTAATAGTTGAAATAAATACTAATTTATACATGCATGATCCAAAAAAAACAACCACATTAACAATACTATGGTAAGTCTGGTAGATAGTGTAAAACCTATGGTACACACTCACAGCAGCTTTTACCCATTTTAAGAATTTCACACATTGAAAAACACAAGCGATGAAGAACAGTCTTCTTCTTACTTCCTACTCTCACTAGAGCACATGTACTTCTACTAGAGGTCACCTGGGGGTCCATAGGTCATAGGTGATAGGTCACACACACACACGGCAGGCTACATCCATCATTTCATATCTGGCGTTTTCACCAATAGCTGAAAACTGAGGTAAACTTGATCAGGTTTTAAGATCATTGTATGTTTGTTTTTGGCAAAGAGAAGGTCAACAGGTGTATGTAGATTGGAGACTGAGTTTAAGTTGTCAGTTTCTTATGGTGAAGTTCTGGTCACATCCAGCGCAACCAAAACCTTGTTTTCCGATGTTGTTACTTTAAGCTCAGTAAAAGTCCAAACACAGCACACCTATCTCAATCGTAGAACCAGATCCAGACTCCTTCCTTTGTGTTCTCTCTCTGCACTCACTCAACCTCCCGACCCTAAACGAACAGGGCCAATCCGAGCGTCTCTTTGGTATGCCAAAACAAGGAGATAGAGATGGGATTTTCTCATCCACGATCACTTTTAGAATGGGTTTATTTACATTTCTTTATTAAACTAATTCACAGAATGGGAATTGACTGGCGGTAGAGTCCTGGGTGAAGACCTCTCCCTTAGCGCCTGTGAGAGCAGCGTGCAGCCGTCCGACACCGCGCAGGCCGAGTTGCGCAAGCGCTCCCTGTAGTCCGCCATCTTGGTGCTGCTCTCTGGATGCTGGGAGACGTCCCGGAGGCCCTGAGTGAGAAGGACGCACGCTGACACCACGCTCATGGCGCCGCCCAGAACTGCCGTCTGCACACCCTTCCCCTCGGGTGACACGCTCGCCGCCCGGCCTAAAAACTGTGGTTCCGTAGCAAACCCGACCAATGCATTTACCGCTTGGACCAGCGCCGCGCTGAACAGGACGCAGCGGTTGCGTGTCAGCTCGCTGGGCTGCGTCTTGACTTCCCGGACACAGGCCAAGAGGGCCGTGCCGCTTGTGCTAATGCTCTTGACGCTGAGCTTGAACTGTTCTTTGGCGAAGCGGTCCTTGGACCTCTCGCTGGCCAGGCCCGAGGCATCTGTCAGGGTCTTGAGGTTGCAGGAGATGTTCTGAGATAGCTCCAGTAGAAGCTGGGGCGTGAGGTCTGGCAGCGGCGTGACCCGGAGGATGCCACAGCTCTGCTCCACCTCGTGGCGGCACCGTGTCACTTTGTAGCGGTCCACCAGCCCTGGCAGACACGGCTGAGAACCCGAGGTCTCCACCACTGCTAGGTATGCAGCGTGCGCCGAACACTCGGTCAACGACACCACCAGGTCCCCCATCTCTAGTAAGCGGTCTCCCACCTCGACGAAGCGGCCCATGTTGAGCTGCGACTGGATGTCGTGGGTGAGGATGGAGAGTTCCTTCGTGCGGGCGATGACCGTGTCGCGGCACTGCTCGAAGGTCTCGGCCACCGCCACGCCATCCGCGGTGACCACGGGCCGTGTCTCGCTGCAGAGCAGGAGGAGGTCGGCAACCAGCTGCATCTTGCCCTTACACGTGTCACAGATGGACGAAAGCTTCTTCCTCTGCTGCAAGCTGCTGCTCTGTGTGCTGCTGGAACCCTCGCTAGCTGACCTCCCTGAGCCACTACTAGCCATAGTAGGGGGGTCAAGCTGCTCGATTTGTGGGGGGATTTCAATGAGAAACGTGTTTTACGTTGTCACACACTCCATGGTCAGAAAGCGTAGTTTAAGACATTGTTATTAACCATGACCCACACCCCTATAAGTGTAAAACTGTGAGTTTGAACTGGCCAGAGAATATTCCTTATAGTCCTTCAGAGTACATGTAGTCCACTGTATGTGGCAATGTGAGATTGCAAAAAAGCACAGGGCATTGTATTCTCAAAGTAAACATTTGCTGAGATCAAAATAGAAGTTCTAAGTCATGGTACTCCAGCTCATTATTCTCATACAAAGTACGGATAGGAATTCTGTTGGGGTTAAATTAGTAACTTGGTTTTGAGCTATGATCTATAAAATGAACTATTCTAAACACTTACTCTTCAATGAGAGTTCCTTCCTTTACATTTTTTTGTGACGAGAATCCCTTCAAATTATAACTTTTCATTTACTCAGTGTTTATAACTTATTCGTTGTCATGTTTACATATTAAATAAAATGCCCTGGAAAAAAACTTCAACCACCTGCTAATATCAATTGTCGTCCCAGGTTTTCGCTAAACGAAAAATTCACAGGTTATTGTAATAAAATCACACACAAAACTGCAGTGCCACCAAGGTGCCTATACTTCAGGCTAAGTGCTGACTGTACAAAGATAATATTAAAAGTTATGAATTTAATAAAATCAAAAAATATTATCGATCTGATAATATTTTAACTACAATTTTAAGACGTGTCCTTTTTTCTGATTAAATTTACTCGAGAACACGATAGGATTTTAAAATACCTGCTTGCTTGAAGGCAGGGTGTATGTGAACCGTATTGTCCGTTGAAGAGTTCCCACTAAATTTGACCACCCTAGTTTGACCGGGAGGCTGGCTCATTACAGTTACAAGGAGAGTACCACCCAGACAGTTCCGTTCGACCACTCCTCGCTCCCTCTGCCTTTCCTGCATCATCATTACATGAGTCTTTCCAAACAGAAGGCTCCAAAAACGCAACAGGCCAATTGCACTGGCCCTCCCGCGACTTTCAACCTCTTCTTTTTCATACACAGTCCCGTGATAGACACTTGTTCGTCCGGCAGGTTCGATTCCATAGGCATATCTATTGTCCATAAGCACTTCTTAGCAAAACGCAGGGCGTGAATGTCTTGTCCGGAGTATCCTGTGTCGGGTTTCGGTTTTGATATCCATAGCAGTCGTGTCCCTGTTGAAATGATGACCTAACCTCCTGAACACATCTGAAACAATCTTTCACAACTAACATGTCGGTCGACAACAAGACATCACTGAAAAATGAGTGTTGGGGATTCCAAACTGAAAGTCAGTTGTGCTCTCTCCCGCTACATATTCTGTATTGCCTAGTATCAGGAAGCAGAGAGGGTGTGGTCGCACTAAAACGGCTTGATTGTAGCGAAGTAGCAACGCAGGCAGCGAGGCAAAAATGATAGCCTTCCGCTGAAATAATATGTAACTTTAAAACTGTGTTTACGGTCTATCTGGCTCGTCAATATAGAGCAAAAAATCCCGGCGCGCGTTCATCAAATGGTCCAATACGATTCCACAGTTGTCCAGGATAGTTGTTGGCTTTCCTCGTGAGTTTTATGGTCCGGATTTTAGGGCAGACTGCTCCCTCTGCCATGAGCCAGCCCTTCCCAAGGCCCCGACGTGGGTGCATTCGACTACCGGTATAAGGGCAAAGTTACACCCAAAACGCAGTTCTCCAAAATGACCGACAGTCCGCCCCGTATTTCATTTATTTGGTTACCTTAATTTCCCTTCTCAAAATCAATCAAAACGTGTGATACTCCGAGACCGCGCCGTTCTTACTTATACAAATCCAAACTTATTTTACACTGCTCATATTGACTGCTATAACACAGCTGTTGGATTCTATTAGGATGAGTCGCGTCTTTACAGTGCGCTCATTTGGACTTTAATTATGTGTTTCGTGTTTCCGCTCTTCACGAAGCATAGGATACGTTTCCACTTGGTGAGATTGAGCTATTAATAATAACCATGATGTATATAAACCCTGGATTGCTGATGCTATGTATTGGCCATTGAGAGGCTTTGGAGGCTCTGTTCGGCCATATTGGCACTTCCCAGTACGGTCCTCCATAGGAAAGAATGGAATTCTACAGTATTTCAAGTAGAAATTACGTGTATTTAAGTATTGTTGATGTTGTAGTGGGGACCGTAGCATTAGCAATCTCAAAAAAATTACACTTGAAGGATTAAAAAAATAAAAATACATCTATGTATGTTTAGCTCACATAATATAATTGAAAAGTATGCATTAAGGTGTGTGTAATTTAATAAATGTGGCAAAAAAATGAATGCAGACATTAATAAATGCCTTCTATAACTTTCTATGTATTTTTTACAATGGTAGGGGTGTGCCAAGATTTTGAAGCATGGTGGCTTCAACACAGCTCATGTAGTGCATCTATAAACAATTGGCAATAGCCAATTTATTACATAGAATCAGCCAGTCTTATTTAACTCACAACCAATGACATTAGGCTAAGGGCAACAATGTATCAAATCAATTTTTATTTGTCACATGTGCCGAATACAACAGGTGTAGAACTTAGAGTGAAATGCTTACTTCTAACAATGCTTTAAGAAGTTAAGAAAACTAAATAAAAATAAGTGTTAAGTCAAAAATAGAAAAGGAAAGTAACAAATAATTAAACAGCAGCAGTAAAATAACAAGGGAGGCTATATACAGGGGGTATCGGTACAGAGTCAATGTGGAGGCTATATACAGGGGGTATCGGTACAGAGTCAATGTGGAGGCTATATACAGGGGGTATCGGTACAGAGTCAATGTGGAGGCTATATACAGGGGGTATCGGTACAGAGTCAATGTGGAGGCTATATACAGGGGGTATCGGTACAGAGTCAATGTGGAGGCTATATACAGGGGGTATCGGTACAGAGTCAATGTGGAGGCTATATACAGGGGGTATCGGTACAGAGTCAATGTGGATGCTATATACAGGGGGTATCAGTACAGAGTCAATGTGGAGGCTATATGCAGGGGGTACCGGTACAGAGTCAATGTGGAGGCTATATACAGGGGGTATCGGTACAGAGTCAATGTGTGTGGGCACCGGTTGGTTGAGGTAATTGAGGTAATATGTACATGTAGGTAGAGTGACTAAAGTGACTATGCATTGATTATAAACAGAGTAGCAGCAGCATAAAAGAGAGGTCTGGGTAGCCCTTTGATTAGCTGTTCAGGAGTCTTATTTTTATTTTTTTATTTAACCTTTATTTAACTAGGCAAGTCAGTTAAGAACACATTCTTATTTACAATGAATGCCTAAGAACAGTGGGTTAACTGACTTGTTCAGGGGAAGAACGACTGATTTTTACCTTGTCACCTCAGGGATTCAATCTAGCAATCTAGCAATCTTTTGGTTATTGGCCCAATGCTCTAACCACTAGGCTACCTGCCGCCCCTTATGGCTTGGGGGTAGAAGCTGTTGAGGAGCCTTTTGGTTCTAGACTTGGCGCTCCGGTACCGCTTGCCGTGCGGTAGTAGGGAGAACAGTCTATGACTAGGGTGGCTGGAGTCTTTGACAATTCTGAGAGAATGTACTATAAAAATGTATTAAATTGTATTGAGACTATCTGGAAATAAGAGAAACAGAATGCAGAACTCATGTTCTGTACCATAACAGAAGCATATCATAGCCATGGATTCTTGCACTTTTTGAAGAGTTTGTTGGCCTATTTAATTTAATGATTAAATAATTATAATTATTTAATGGTTTTACTGACCACCTTTCTTAGGGCCAAATGGCCCAGGTGTCCCAAATGACACACTATTCCCTACATATTGATCTACTTTTGACCAGGGCCTATAGCGCACTATATCCAGAATAAGGTACCATTTGTGATACAACCCAAATGGCACCACTCTTACAAATCTCGTCATCATATCTCCAGAACATTTTGGGCCTTTGAATACTTGACAAAGTTCTTTATTCCTTGAAAACTATGAAATAGTATCCAGTACAGTTTGAGCAGGGTTGGCATCGCAGCATCTCCTGAGAAATATATTTCTATATACTTCAATGAGACAATTAACTGAAATTAACTGAAGGAAAGTTAGATATTTTTGTCACGTCAATCTTATTATTTACAGACCTACATTTGGGAATTAATATAATATGTTTATCACGCTGAAGGCTATGACTATTCTATATTTTTTTGATGTAAAAACAATATGAATTGAATGTTTTCTTGTTGTTGTCATTCTTGATATAGCTGATATCTCATCACGCTGGTTTCGTGCATTGTAGAAATACATGATAGTACATATATAGGTTTAATGTTATTTGCTATGCACATTGTGCTAATGGATTTAAAAAATATATAAACCCTACTGCTGCCTTATGCTGTGCTCTGAATAGTCCAAGAGCCACAGTATTTACTATGGTCAGTGAAATCTGACTCTTCTCTCTGTTAATGGTAGTGACATCACTGACATTGTCCACTCACAGAAGACATAGAGGGGAAAGCTGGGATGTGAGGGAACCAATAGGAGAATGGAGAGAGGGACTAATACCTAACGAACTCTAACCAGTAGACTTGAATGGTTGTGTACTGTCTGTTCACTGCAGTTACAAGAGCTGTGAGTCACAGAGAAGTAGAATATCTGTACTGTTTGTAAACATAGTGTTGGATATATTAGCTCTAGTATGATTGTGAATGATTCAAAAGAACCAAAACCAAGGAGTATGGTATGACTCAGCAAGTCGTATTCTATTCTATTCACAGCATACTTTACAGAGTCCTAGAGTCAGATAACAAACAAGGAATACAATACATGAACCATCACAATGCAATACAGTGTGTGTGTGTGTGTGTGTGTGTGTGTGTGTGTGTGTGTGTGTGTGTGTGTGTGTGTGTGTGTGTGTGTGTGTGTGTGTGTGTGTGTGTGTGTGTGTGTGTGTGTGTGTGTGTGTGTGATTCACTCTTCCCCAGAGTCCTATAGATTTCTGTGTATACTCATCATAATTCAACATGAAATCTTTAAACACATATATCAATATTTAATTCTATGCTACACTATGGTCTCACTATCAGACAATAGTGTGGCCCTTTCTGTCTGAGGAGGTAGTTTACTTTACTACAGGGAGGCTAAATAAGGAAATACAGTATTCAAGTCACTAACGGTATCCCACTCAACCCCCAGCCCATCTGAACAGAGCTGTGTGTGTGTGTGTGTTTGTGCGTGCGTGTGAGACTGTCCATGTACGTGTGTGTGTGTGCCTGTGTGCGTGTGTTTATGCACGTGTGTGACACTGTGTCTGTGTACGTGTGTGTGACTGTGTGTGTGTATTGTGTGTCTTGGAAGCAGACAACCTAGCTTCTGCTGCTAAGGCCACAGGTTGTGCATTGTCAGTCTCTCTCACACACAGCTGCACAGGGCACGGTGCCATTGGGTGGAGTAGGCCGGAGAGGAAATGTTTCAGTTTATGTGGACTGGCCAGATCTCTGCTGAAGCACTACTGACCCCATGTACTGTGCTATAGAGGGGTGTGGTTTAATGCGGAAGACATTTCAGTTGGATGCATTCAGTTGTACAACTGACTAGGTCTCCCCCTTTCCTTTCCTTTATAGCCTGCACACTACAGGAACATTTAAAAGAACAGGCATCCATCCAGTGAAGAGTGAAGTTGTAAGCTGAAGGGTTCGAATCATACAATGACACAATCATGGGGTGCCCAAGCATTAACAATAGTGGGTTGGACCCATAGAAATTGAATTATATTTGGTTTGACTTTTGTTGATATTTTCAATACTTATGGCTGTGTCTTGATATTTTATGTGCAAGTTGGACTGAGAAAACAGCACAGGGCACTGTTGTCACTGTAAATATATACTTTTTAAATTTAAATATTTAATTTAAATAAGTAAATTAAGCAATAAGGATGTCATTTTCCTTAAAGTCAAGTTTTTTAAATGACTAATGTTACTGTACCCCCCAAAAAAATACATAAATACATGTAATTTTGTTCTTGAAACTTTTAATTGAAATACTGTGGCATTCCATTCATTCCTATGGAGGACTGCTTTTACTGAGGAGTGCCAATATGGCCGACCAGCGGCTTCGAAGCCTCTCAATGGCCAATGTATAGATGGATTAGCTGACAACGTCACAAAAACCATGCTCATGCTTCAATTGGGCAGAAGTCCATGATTTGTTGTGATTCTGCATGTCCAGATAGCTACCAACAATGACAAGAAACTGCCATGTTGGGAATCGGAAGTGACTTGTTTAAGCTAGTTTGATCTTGTTCTTTATATCATGTCTTGTGAGGTGTTGCCATATTAGCATTGACTAATTTTATGCCAATGCTAATATGGCAAAAATGTGCAGGCTAGCTAACCAACAACTGTACCGATGTATTTGATAGACAACAGTGGCATGTATTAATGGATTACAAGGGAAGCCAGGCTTCCCCCAAAAAATTACCAATAAAAAATATGTAATTCTCCTTCAATTTGCAAGAGGCACAATTTATCTCACCAGAGAAAGCATCTGAGTGAGCGAAACAGCGCCTCTCCGTCTCTGTATGTGTAGCCCATCAATCTGAGGCTGTCTAGTCAAAAAGAGTATGACATTGTTGCTGCCCGTAGAATTGAATGCAAGAGAAGCCAGCGAGCATTTGGCCTCCCTTGATAAAAAAAAGTATTGAATAATAGCCAATCAGCATTGAGCTAAACTGAGTGAGCTCAACTGTGAATGGTCCTGGCGCACCAAAAAAAGGGAAGACAGTTTGGATTTGGCTTCACACCACTCACAACACATCAAGAGAAAAACATCCTTGACTGAAATCATTTGAATTGTTGAATCTCATTGTGTTGTTGTCCTCTGGTGGCTAGCTAGCTAGCTAAAATTGTCCCTTTCCTAAATTAGCAATGGATGGAGATATCGATTTGGACTTGTGGTTTTACTTAATTCTCCATACTGGCCAATGATTATAATGCCGATTCTGATCCAACCATAAATGCATACATTGTTTGAGAGGATGGAAGTTCAATATGTAGCTAGATGTAGTAGGCTAATGTTAACTAGCTGGCTCATCATTGTCCATTGAAGCAAGTTAGGTGAGAAAGCATTTCAGCCAGGAAGCCTAGGACAACAAAAACTAAAAGTGTGTATATGACAGTCATAGACCGTTTCATCAACATAAAAGAGAGGAGGATGGTATTGCCGTTTCTCTACAAGTAGGGTGAATCAACATGTTTTTTCTACTTGCACGAACACACACACACACACACACACACACACACACACACACACACACACACACACACACACACACACACACACACACACACACACACACACACACACACACACACATCAGACCCATGGACACACATCGTTTTTGGTATCTTTTAGTTGTCACTGTATTAGATTACAGAGGTGATTTGATGATGTTGAAATGTTGCTGGAATAGTGGAGGCAGCTCCTTTTTTCTTTGCGACTTGCAATAACTCTCTGTGGTTCTAAATCAGTAGTTGTTTAGTAGTCCGAAAATGTTGGAAACTGTAACTTGCTTGACCGTGCTGTAAATCATGTTAGTTTGTTAGATGCAATATGTTTGTGGACTTCACAGGACAGAGGTTGCTCTCCGGTTGAAACAAAGGTGTAGTTGAATTTATTCTGCCGTTGTCCGTTGTTATTGTCTCGGCCTTAGGCTTATATATCACAGCGGGAAGGCATATGAACTAACAGGATTTATAGAGTAAACAACACAATTATCACAACATAGGTTGTAATACGTTTTTTTTTATCTGGCTTGGCTTTCCCAGTGATTTTACCCACGCATAGCTACTGAGACAACAAGTGCTCATTGTGCAAATGCATTTATGTTTTCAATAAACATTGACTAAATATAGATTACATGTTTCAACAATCTAAGCCAACCCCGTCTGTTTTGCCCCATAGCTGAGCACACGTCGGTTTTGTTGCTAAACAACCAATCCCTCTATAGCAGTAGCAACCCAGGGTTTATATACGTGATTTTATTGTAACCAATTCCCCTTTCCTTCGTCACGTCCTCCGAAGAAAGACTCTCAGCCAATCACCGTTCACCATCTGTAAGCATGGCGGCGGACTTCAGGTGGGGATGTGCTGTGCTTTTGCTCTGTACGTATTTGATATGTATTTTAGCAACGGACGGTCAAAATAACAAGCCCAAGAAGAAGAAAGATATCCGGGATTACAATGATGCTGATATGGCACGGCTTTTGGAAGAATGGGAGGTAAACAACACGTTTTTAATTCGGTTAATAGCTGCTTTTCAGTTACTCAGACAGCTGGCTAGCAACTCGGCTAACTAAATGGCTAATCAGAAAGCTAGCTAACTAACGTCCCCAACATAATCCCCGTCTGATCACAATGATCTTCGTAGCTACTAGCCCCAAACTATTGCTCCTTTCTGATAAGGTATAGCTTTCGTGCAGCATCATAGCTATAGTCCATTGTATTATATAACGTAACTAGCTAACCTTGACCTGCTAAGTTAGCTAACGTTATGTTGGTTAATGAGTGAACTAGCTAGCTAACCAGGAACTCATCCTGTTTCACGTGATATATTCTTTGCAGCTGGGTATTCATCCATCAATCGAATGTATCAGCAGATGTCACAGTGCTATACAGAAACCCAGCCTAAAACCCCAAACAGCAAGCAATGCTCTCCACACCAAACTTTCTTTGTCTATCTAGCTAACTAGTTAATTAGGATAGCCAATTTACTATTCTGTTCCTATTTGAATGAATAGCTTTGCTGTTGCATTACTGAAGTACTTGTAGTCAATGATATCATTCATTGTGTAATAGCTAGAACTCAGTCATATCTCTTCCTCCCCACTTCTTTCAGAAAGATGATGACATCGAGGAGGGCGACCTCCCTGAGCACAGACGGTCCCCCCCGCCTATCGACTTTTCCAAGATGGATGCTTCCAAGCCTGAGGAGCTGCTGAAGATGTCGAAGAAGGGAAAAACTCTGATGGTGTTTGCCACGGTGGAGGGAGAGCCTACGGAGAAGGAAACTGAGGAGGTGACCAGTCTGTGGCAGAGCAGCCTCTTCAATGCCAATTTTGACATTCAGAGGTAGGCCTATACTTTAGTCTAATGCAGCATTTCTCAAACCTTTCCTATTGTATAATGGCCTGCAAACCTGCTGTGCTGGAGTGGGCGCTATTTCAGTTGGCCTAAGTCTGTACTACTAAGAACATTTTTATATATAAACAAATAAATCCCTACTAATTTATAACAAACCCTCCCAAGCTCTTCAAACTTTCTCTGTCATGCTGAGATAATCCATCTTTAGGATTATTTAGCATTTTAAAAAATCATGTTGACTAACATCTGTTACCCACGTTAGCTCTGTTGTCATATCCACAATAATCTTCAACCTGGCATTTCTGCTTTCCACAATCTGAGTCGTGGTGATAACCTTTCCAATGAAAGCTATGAAGTCAGTTTGATTTGCTATCAGTGTCCTTTGACACAGCACAGTAGGATTTTTAGGCCATATTGTCCAGCCCTATCTCTATTTATTTTTACTATATATATATATAATTTTTTTTTTTTTTTTTGTATAAAATTTTCTCAAAATGGCTCTGTGCAGGTCAGTCAAATTCTTCCACAGCAATTTCGACAAACCATTTCTATATGGACCTCGCTTTATTCATGGGGGTATTGTCATGCTGAAACAGCAAAGGGCCTTCCCCAAACTGTTGCCACAAAGTTGGAAGCACAGAACTGTCTAGAATGTCATTGTATGCTGTAGCGTTAAGAGTTCCCTGGAACTAAGGGGCCTAGCCCGAACCATGAAAAACAGCCCCAGACCATTCTTCCTCCACCAAGCTTTACAGTTGGCACTATGCATTCGGTCAGGTAGCGTTCTCCTTGCATCCGCCAAACCCAGATTCGTCTGTTGGACTGCCAGATGGTGAAGCGTGATTCATCACTCCAGAGAACACGTGTCCACTGCTCCAGAGTCCAATGACAACAAGCTTTACACCACTCCAGCCAACGCTTGGAATTGTGTGTGGCTGCTCAGCCATGGAAACTTCCAATGGAGAGTTTCTATTATCAGAATCTTCCCCTGCTAAGCATGGCTTGCATAGAATGTTAGCAGTCTATCATTTCCAATGAATCGGACTAGTTTGACTTCACCTCTTTCTTTACGGCATTGGTTAATGGTATAGGGTGTCACATCAAACACCACCACAACTTTTCATTTCGACACATCATTACTCTTGTTCCCTACCTTCACCCTCTTCATGCTCTTTGCACTGGAAGCACCACTGCTTTCAGTAGCATGGTCTCTTTTTCCTATTACTTTCCACTACAGACCATTCAGGTCTTTCAACCTCATCCTCCCGCTCCATATCATCAGAACGATCACCCATATTGATCACATTCTAGTGCATCTGTAGCTTCTCCAACCTTCTCTCCATTTCCTTCATCTCTGCATCCTCAACACTCGCTGCCATCACTGCGCGTCGCTCTGAGTCTGGTTGGTTCCATCAAGTCACCATGTGTGGAAGGCTAATCCTCTCACCTGGCTGTGCTTCATAGCAGTTCATGAAGCTGCTGCTTCTTCTTCTTCCTTCCACAGTGGGAGAGGCTATACTGATATGCCTGGTGCCCTCCTTTCCACCTCTAGGCCCCTGGCATGTACACCTGATTCCAATGGTCAACTAATCACCAAGCCAGTGACGACTAATTAAATCAGGTGTGCTAGTTTACAACCAAATAGTCCACTTTGCCATCCAGAGGTAGGCTCTAATGTTAAAAAGCGGTGAGCCTTAGTTCTGCTCCTGGAGAGACTGCCATCATTGACTGCTAGTTTCGTCCCATTTTAGTGCCATCACACCTGATTAAACTAATCAATTGATGGTGGTGGTGGTGGTGGTCGTGGTATTTTCCTGTAAATATGAGGAAAAAAAGAGTTAAAAAAACCCAAATACAATTCCATGTACAGATAAATAGTTAAGCAGTTAGATTAAACAACTCCTTTTGTAAGATAAATGTTTTAAAATTAAATGTATGGAAACGGGTGAATTAACACTCCTCAGTTAGCAGGCTCAAGCAAGCTAAAACCCACATGGTGGCAAAAATTAACTAGCAGAAATTAACAAGTTGGAAATGATTTAAACACTTTTCTGTAGGCTACTATTTACTAGTTAACAAAAACTTATGTCATATAAAATATATTCACCCCACCCAGCAATGTAATCAACTTACCAGAAAGCATGTACAGTTGAAGTCAGAAGTTTCCATACACTTAGGTTGGAGTCATTAAAACTCATTTATGAACCACTCCACACATTTCTTGTTAACAAACTATAGTTTTGGCAATCTGCTTTGTGCATGACACAAGTAATTTTTCCAACAATTGTTTACAGACAGATAATTTATAATTCACTGTATCACAATTCCAGTGGGTCAGAAGTTTACATACACTAAGTTGACTGTGCTTTTTAAACAGCTTGGAAAATTCCATAATGTCATGGCTTTAGAAGTTTCTGATAGGCTAATTGACATAATTTGATTCAATTGGAGGTGTACCTGTGGATGTGTTTCAAGGCCTACCTTCAAACTCAATGCTTGACTCTTTGCTTGACATCATGGGGAAATCAATAGAAATCAGCCAAGACCTCAGAAAAAAATTGTAGACCTCCACAAGTCTGGTTCATCCTTGGGAGCAATTTCCAAATGCCGGAAGGTACCACGTTCATCTGTACAAACAATAGTACGCAAGTATAAACACCATGGGACTACGCAGCCATCATACCGCTCAGAAATGTCTGTCTTCTAGAGATGAACGTACTTTGGTGCGAAAAGTGCAAATCAATCCCAGAACAACCGCAAAGGACCTTGTGAAGATGTTGGACGAAACAGGTACAAACTTATCTATGTCCACAGTAAAATGAGTCCTATATCGGCATAACCTGAAAGGCCACACAGCGAGGAAGAAGCCACTGCTCCAAAACCGCCTTAAAAAAGCCAGACTACGGTTTGCAACTTCACATGGGGACAAAGATCGTACTTTTTGGAGAAATGTCCTCTTGTCTGATGAAACAAAAATAGAACTGTTTGGCCATTATGTTTGGAGAAAAAGATGGGAGGCTTGCAAGCCAAAACACCATCCCAAACGTGAAGCACAGGGGTGGCAGCATCATGTTGTGGGTGTGCTTTGCTGCAGGAGGGACTGTTGCACTTCACAAAATAGATGGCATCACGGAATATAATGTGGATATATTGAAGCAACATCTCAAGACATCAGTCAGGAAGTTAAAGCTTGGTCGCAAATGGGTCTTCCAAATGGACTATGACCCCAAGCATACTTCCAAAGTTGTTACAAAATGGCTTAAGGACATCAAAGTCAAGGTATTGCCCTGACCTCAATCCTATAGAAAATTTGTGGGCAGAACTGAAAAGGCGTGTGCGAGCAAGGAGGCCTACAAACCTGACTCAGTTACACCAGCTCTATCAGGAGGAATGGGCCAAAATTCACCCATATTATTGTGGAAGGCTACCCAAAACGTTTGACCCAAGTTAAACAATTTAAAGGCAATGCTACCAAATACTAATTGAGTGTATGTAAACTTCTGACCCACTGGGAATGTGATGAAAGAAATAAAAGCTGAACTAAATAATTTGCTACTATTATTCAGACATTTCACATTCTTAAAATAAAGTGGTGATCCTAACTGACTTAAGACAGGGAATTCTTACTTGGATTAAATGTCAGGAATTGTGAAAAACTGAGCCAAATACACTGCTCAAAAAAATTAAGGGAACACTTAAACAACACAATGTAACTCCAAGTCAATCACACTTCTGTGAAATCAAACTGTCCACTTAGGAAGCAACACTGATTGACAATACATGTCACATGCTGTTGTGCAAATGGAATAGACAACAGGTGGAAATTATAGGCAATTAGCAAGACACCCCCAATAAAGGAGTGGTTCTGCAGGTGGGGACCACAGACCACTTCTCAGTTCCTATGCTTCCTGGCTGATGTTTTGGTCACTTTTTTGAATGCTGGTGGTGCTTTCACTCTAGTGGTAGCATGAGACGGAGTCTACAACCCACACAAGTGGCTCAGGTAGTGCAGCTCATCCAGGATGGCACATCACTGCGAGCTGTGGCAAGAAGGTTTGCTGTGTCTGTCAGTGTAGTGTCCAGAGCATGGAGGCGCTACCAGGAGACAGGCCAGTACATCAGGAGACGTGGAGGAGGCTGTAGGAGGGCAACAACCCAGCAGCAGGACCGCTACCTCCACCTTTGTGCAAGGAGGAGCACTTCCAGAGCCCTGCAAAATGACCTCCAGCAGGCCACAAATGTGCATGTGTCTGCTCAAACGGTCAGAAACAGACTCCATGAGGGTGGTATGAGGGCCCGACGTCCACAGGTGGGGGTTGCAGGACGTGCAGGACGTTTTTCATTTGCCAGAGAACACCAAGATTTGCAAATTCGCCACTGGCGCCCTGTGCTCTTCACAGATGAAAAAGGTTCACACTGAGCACATGTGACAGTCTGGAGACGCCGTGGAGAACGTTCTGCTGCCTGCAACATCCTCCAGCATGACCGGTTTGGCAGTGGGTCAGTCATGGTGTGGGGTGGCATTTCTTTGGGGGGCCGCACAGCCCTCCATGTGCTCACCAGAGGTAGCCTGACTGCCATTAAGTACCGAGATGAGATCCTCAGACCCCTTGTGAGACCATATGCTGGTGCGGTTGGCCCTGGGTTCCTCCTAATGCAAGACAATGCTAGACCTCATGTGGCTGGAGTGTGTCAGCAGTTCCTGCAAGAGGAAGGCATTGATGCTATGGACTGGCCCGCCCGTTCCCTAGACCTGACTGTTGCACCACAGACTGTCTAGGAGTTGGCGGATGCTTTAGTCCAGGTCTGGGAGGAGATCCCTCAGGAGACCATCCGCCACCTCATCAGGAGCATGCCCAGGCGTTGTAGGGAGGTCATACAGGCACGTGGGAGGCCACACACACTACTGAGCCTCATTTTGACTTGTTTTAAGGACATTACATCACTGTTGGATCAGCCTGTAGTGTGGTTTTCCACTTTAATTTTGAGTGTGACTCCAAATCCAGACCTCCATGGGTTGATAAATTTGATTTCCATTGATCATTTTTGTGTGATTTTTGTTGTCAGCACATTCAACTATGTAAAAAAAAAAGTATTTAATAAGAATATTTCATTCATTCAGATCTAGGATGTGTTATTTTAGTGTTCCCTTTATTTTTTTGAGCAGTGTACATTAAACTAAGGTGTATGTAAACATCCGATTTCAACTGTAGTCCTTGGGTCAGACAGTCTAGTAGCGTGGGCATAATAGCATGTCATTAGTTTGCAAGATCTTGAGAATCAGCTGTACATGTGATGGGAGAATGCACTGTGTATGCAGAGGGTTGCAATTCCATTGAATTGAAGATAGTTTAACCAAAATATGCCACAAAACCTAGAATTGCCTTGTGTATCCCACAAAAAAAGGTTCACTGTTTTAAGCTAACTTCCCACGTTAACTTCCCATGGATATTCCCCGTAAAGTTTCCAATGTCCCATGCTAATGTCCCATGTTGTCCCTCCTCTCCCCTTGTACTGTAGGTTCGTGGTGGGCTCCAACCGGGTCATCTTCATGCTGCGAGATGGCAGCTTCGCGTGGGAGGTCAAGGACTTCCTGGTGGCCCAGGAGCGCTGCGCCGAGGTCACCGTGGAAGGCCAGGTGTTCCCCGGGAAGGCCGCCAAGAAAGATGACAGCGCCAAGCAGCAGAACGAAGTGAACACCAAAAAGAAGGGCAAGAAGAAGTCGGAGGGCAAGAAACCCGACCTGGACGGCAACAGAGCGAGTAAAGACAAGGTTGAACTGTGATTGGCTGATGATGGAGAGAGAGAAGGGATTGGCAGAACAATCACAAGGCCCGTCCAGACCAGCAACACCACCTAGCTTCTTTTACTTTAGTATTTGCAGATCTGAGGCCAATGGGCAGAAGAAAAATGTCTGACTACTACCTAGCCTTTCAATCAGGCTTTATGGAGCTGCTACAGATCTGCAGACACTGAAGTGGTAGAGGCTAGGGGAAGGGACTTGGAGAGAGGTTCAACGGTGACTCAGCACAAGACAGTTTTGTGGCACTGTGTACTCTTTCAAACCTATTAAAGTCAGGGTCAATGACTGACCTCAGAGCAGATGTTAAAGTGTAGCTTTGAGGTTTCTGGTTTATTTTACACACCTGTCACTGAGTGAAGGTCAACATGTTTGTATGGCTTGTCGATGACTTGTCTCTTTTACAATGTGATTTTTTTTTATTTTGAAACAATTTATGAATCCAACCAGTGCTTCAATATTACTTTTTGTCATTGTTTTCCAGTACATTTGTTAGAGGCATTGTATTTCTTTTTTCCAATAAAACATAAGTAATACAGGAAATGATTTGAGCACAAACTGATTTTCCTACCTGTGCCAAAACCACTGATTTAGTACTGCACTACACAGGTAATGAGTTCTATTTGGGACGCACACACGTGATTCTTTTTGATTGTTGATTTCTTGTATTCACCTTCAATAATACAGTTGAGTTCAGTATTGACTTGTAGCATGCAGTGGTCACGTTGTACATGGATTTTCAATAAATGACAGAATATTATGTGTGAACGGAGACATTCCCTCTGCTCATTCTCTTTTACTATTTACCTATTTTCCTCCCCATCTTTCCATTTCTCACACTTCTTATTCTGGCGTGGCTGTCTGACACATCCCTGAAGGGGGGGGTGAACAAATTAGTCTTGGAAGTAGCAACAAATGTTGAGTCCACTGCGTTATGGGGCTATCTGCCTGTCCCTACAGACTCATAGCCCCATAACGTGGTGGACTCAACATGATTCTGCCTGTCCCTACAGACTCAAGTTGAGTCCACTGTGTTATTGGGATATCAGTCTGTAGGGACAGGCAGATAGCGCCATAACGTGGTGGACTCTACATGACTATCTGCCTGTCCCTACAGACTCAGCCCCATAACGTGGTGGACTCTACATGACTATCTGCCTGTCCCTACAGACTTCAACTGTGTTGGGATTTGTATTGTCATGTTCTGTATATCCCGTCTGGCATGTCTAAACGCAGGTGGACTGGAAATAATGGTGTTAAGCCTAGATTCAATCAGTTCAGCATTAACCTGCTATAACCAAGACACGTTCTGTTTGTATTGTTCTGATATAATACTTGGGCTGGATTCAATCAGTTCAGCATTAACCTGCTATAACCAAGACACTTTCTGTTTGTATTGTTCTGATATAATACTTGGGCTGGATTCAATCAGTTCAGCATTAACCTGCTATAACCAAGACACGTTCTGTTTGTATTGTTCTGATATAATACTTGGGCTGGATTCAATCAGTTCAGCATTAACCTGCTATAACCAAGACACGTTCTGTTTGTATTGTTCTGATATAATACTTGGGCTGGATTCAATCAGTTCAGCATTAACCTGCTATAACCAAGACACGTTCTGTTTGTATTGTTCTGATATAATACTTGGGCTGGATTCAATCAGTTCAGCATTAACCTGCTATAACCAAGACACGTTCTGTTTGTATTGTTCTGATATAATACTTGGGCTGGATTCAATCAGTTCAGCATTAACCTGCTATAACCAAGACACGTTCTGTTTGTATTGTTCTGATATAATACTTGGGCTGGATTCAATCAGTTCAGCATTAACCTGCTATAACCAAGATACTTTCTGTTTGTATTGTTCTGATATAATACTTGGGCTGGATTCAGACCCTATCATGGAATATAGCTTGTTAAAGAAGATCCACGTTAAAATGTAAAGGTTGGTTCCCATTGAGTGGACATAAGCAGCATTTACCTTTAATGCAGTCTCCGCCACCGCGGGAAAATGGCCTTATAATTGTCAATCGCACTATAAAGCAGATCTTCAGCGCAACGGATTGAATAGAGCGTCTGGTTGTTTCCTTTATGTAAGCCAACAGAGCCCCAGCCTTGTGTTTTACAGTTTTAGAGGGTTACTGAGGTCCAGAGCTGGAGGCCTCCACTTAACTAGTCCTCTCTAGCGCTCTCTCTCTCTCTCAGCATGTGAGCATAGCTTAGCATTCCACAATGATTTATAATGGGCCTGGGAGCCACACCCTTTACGCTGTGCTCACACACACACAAAGGAACCAGCACATGAGAACCAACGGGGCTGGAGCCAACCATTGCCCCTTGCTGATAGTAATTTCAACCTGCAGACCCCATTAACTTCTCCAATAATGCTGCTAGGATAGCATCCCAAATAGCACCCTGTTACCTAGTGCGCTACTTTTGACCAGGGCTCATTGGGAATAGGGTGCCATTTGGGACAACCCCAAACCAAAGTGTCTGTTCAAATGTGTAGGCTAATGGTTGAAATGTGGAACTGATGTGTTTCTTGGTTCAAACAATAATTGGATAACAGGTAGTAGAGCATGAGAAATGTATTACTGCAATGTTAACTGGTGTTTCTGTGCAGAAAGTCTTTATTGGGGTTCACACACACAGGCTTATAAATTCACTTATTCATTTATTTATGTACAAAAGTCATTCAAAGATTTTAAGTCATGAGATTGAATTACTTTACAAGCCCAAGTCATGTATAATACATCACATCCATTTAGTGTAGGGTTAAAACAAAACAGCGCGGTAACTAGGATGATATTATGCCATAGCAGTGTTTAGTAGGATTGTTTTAAATGTTATAGTATTATTATTCTTACATACAATTCAGGACACGAATACAATACAACTCAAAATATGTCCCTTGTAGATTTTGTTCAATTATGTCTGTACAATAAATAAGTATAAAATATATCTCTGTTATCAATCTGTGGAATTTTAAAAACACATTTAAACATACAAAACACTAACAACTATCACGTCCGAAAAAAGACCAGCTATTTCGGGCAAAGGGAAACGTTTATCTGATTCTTGCCAGATTTGAAGAAAAATCGCCAATTTATAATCAATATATAAATTGCTTAAATAACATTTAAAGTTTTGATTTGGGATTATTGTCTAAGACCAGATAGCACTTTAGAAGTGACCAAAAAATGTCCTTGGATATATTCAAGATCATTTTGGGGTTTCTTTACATACTGGTATGTTTAATAAAACAGACCGATGGACCACAAACGTTGATATGAACAGTTATTAGAAACCAAACATTACACAATATCAAGTAAGCGATCTAGAGCCCTCACATAAAACACAGGGAAACAGCTTCTCTGGAATGGAATCTTCCGGACAGATGGACTAAATGTCTGCACCTGTTTTATATCCAGTAGAAGGGTAAATATATCTCTTAATGTACCTAAAAGTTTTTTATGTTCATCTTAAAAAGCTCCAATGCACCTGTTTTTATCTCAATATCAAATCATTTCTGGGTAACAATTAAGTGATTGTTTTGATTTAAAATGGTCAAAAAGTAATACAAATAGCTTCTTAACAAAGAGCAATTTCTGAAGCAAGGATTTAGCTGGGACTGGCTGGGGGTGGTCTAGCTGTAATTGGTAGAGAGGTTTGTAACTCTCTTCGTTATTGGTCTATTAACTAATGGTGATGTCACCAGGCAGGCCAAAACTCCATCCCACCAAAAACAGGTTGAAATTTCAGGTGGTCTTTTCAAACAGCTCTCACACTAATAGCGCATTATCATCATTTCACAGTATTATTCCAACCTCAGTGTGGAAATATATATAAAATACTGTAAAATCACGTTTTTGACCACACTGGGCCTTTAACCTGTAATTTACCTTTTGGTTCTACTTTAAAAGTCACATAATCTCTCTCTCACTTCTACTTTATTGGTCTACATTTTTGTTCTATTGTGTTAAGCAACGTTAACTTCCCACTGGAAAACACAGGTGCAAACATTTAGGAAATCTGAGTAGAATGAAAAACAAGGAATATTTGTTGGTAATTTTTTCTCTCTTCTCGCGTTTTAAAAGTCAAGTATAGTCAAACAAACAATACAGTCGAATCACTCACATAGTCAACATTGTCACATAAACAGAGACCTGCATGGCGGGAAAGTTGATAGGTGACAGAAAAACGCATGCGTTTGATTGGCCGGCCCACACTCTGTAGCACCGGGCTGAAACCGTCCCTAACCACAGATCTAGGATCAGATTACCTTAATTAATCTTTAGTGGTGAAAAACATCTGATCTTGGACCAGTAGTTATAGGAACAACTTTCACCTACTCCAGCCCTAGGGGCAGTGTGTGTGTGTTGTGTGGGAGGTGTAGTCTCGTGTGTGCCCCCCACTACACCTGGTTCCTCCTCTCCTCTCTCCTTCATAGCTTAATCTTCTTGACCACAGGGATAGGGAGGACTTGATGGATCTTAGCTCTCTCCTCATTCACCTCCATACGGACCCAGTCAGGTCGAAAAGTGCCCTTGAAGCCTACAAACGTTAGCTTGTCTGAAACACAGAGAAATCAAGAAAGGCTGGCTCAATGTCAGCTGCTCACATTCTGAGTATACACAACTATTTCTCTCTCCACAATAAATACAAGAAACAAACAACAACAAATAACACAAAAATCCCCCCCAAAACATTCCTAGAAGGACAGAGCGGGAAAAGGGAGAGGGGGAAGAAACAGGGGAAAGAGGAGGGAGAAAGAAAGACATAGCGAGCTAGCTGGCAGTCCTCCTCCTCCATTCTCCAACACTGTGCATACCACTGAGGCGTCTCACCCCATCCAGGAATGATTTCTACACAAATAGACCATTTGTCGTCTCTGGAATTACACCCCACAGTGAGAAAAACGTGTCCCGCAGCCTGCTCCGGGATGTCTAGGGGTGTACAATCTATTTAGTACAATGTACTGTGTGATCTAAAATTAGAATCAGAATTTGGAGAAGGATTTCTGAATTCCAAAACGTGGGTTGTGTCAAGTGACTTGAAGGGGAGAGGGGTTAAGTATGGAGGGAGGAGAGGAAGGACCCTGCTGCTCTGGCATGCACACACACACACACACACACACACACACACACACACACAGAGAGAGAGAGAGAGAGACAGAGAAATAGCTGAGTCATCATTATGAATCAGGAAGACCATACTTTATTACATAGGCTACTTACTATGAATCAGCATTTATGAGAGATTGTATGTGAAACACTGTCAGCCCTGAACACTAAACACTGACCATCATTACAAGCCAGATCATTTTGAATCAATGAGTACACCTTTAATAAAAGTTGGCTGACTGTATTTGATAAGCAAACAGCACCAGTTTAACATTCAACACGGTTTACAAAACATTCGTTTCTGAATCACAACAGTATACCAATAGCACCCTCTACTGTGTGTTGGTTGAAATCTCCGATAGGAACTATTCCTAGAAATCGAGAATTTGGGATTATAATGGTTCTATCTGCATTTTTCTCAAAACTGAGTTATTAACACAGCCCTCTCCTAAACACCCTGATTCACATTGTTAAGTTAAAAAGCAAGTTCAAAATTGCTCACAAAACTCAAACCAATGAGGGTTCGGGAACTATAAAACGAATCATCTCAGAATCCTTTTTTTCAGATAGAGACTTTTAATTCCAATAAATAAATCATTGTTGAGCCAGGCCAGACCTGTTACTCCTCAACATGAGGGTTTGGTCAGCTCTAAGGAGCTACAGTAGTTAGTTACTCCTCAACATGAGGGTTTGGTCACCTCTAAGGAGCTACAGTAGTTAGTTAGTTACCTCTCAACATGAGGGTTTGGTCACCTCTAAGGAGCTACAGTAGTTAGTTAGTTACCTCTCAACATGAGGGTTTGGTCACCTCTAAGGAGCTACAGTAGTTAGTTAGTTACCTCTCAACATGAGGGTTTGGTCACATCTAAGGAGCTACAGTAGTTAGTTAGTTAGTTACTCCTCAACATGAGGGTTTGGTCACCTCTAAGGAGCTACAGTAGTTAGTTAGTTAGTTACCTCTCAACATGAGAGTTTGGTCACCTCTAAGGAGCTACAGTAGTTAGTTAGTTAGTTACTCCTCAACATGAGGGTTTGGTCACCTCTAAGGAGCTACAGTAGTTAGTTAGTTAGTTACCTCTCAACTTGAGGGTTTGGTCACCTCTAAGGAGCTACAGTAGTTAGTTAGTTACATCTCAACATGAGGGTTTGGTCACCTCTAAGGAGCTACAGTAGTTAGTTGGTTAGTTAGTTAGTTACCTCTCAACATGAGGGTTTGGTCACCTCTAAGGAGCTACAGTAGTTAGTTAGTTACCTCTGAACATGAGGGTTTGGTCAGCACTAAGGAGCTACAGTAGTTAGTTAGTTAGTTACCTCTCAACATGAGGGTTTGGTCACCTCTAAGGAGCTACAGTAGTTAGTTAGTTACCTCTCAACATGAGGGTTTGGTCACCTCTAAGGAGCTACAGTAGTTAGTTAGTTAGTTACCTCTCAACATGAGGGTTTGGTCACCTCTAAGGAGCTACAGTAGTTAGTTAGTTACCTCTCAACATGAGGGTTTGGTCAGCATTGTTGAGCCAGGCCAGACCTGTTAATCCTCAACATGAGGGTTTGGTCACCTCTAAGGAGCTACAGTAGTTAGTTAGTTACCTCTCAACATGAGGGTTTGGTCACCTCTAAGGAGCTACAGTAGTTAGTTAGTTAGTTACTCCTCAACATGAGGGTTTGGTCACCTCTAAGGAGCTACAGTAGTTAGTTAGTTAGTTACCTCTCAACATGAGAGTTTGGTCACCTCTAAGGAGCTACAGTAGTTAGTTAGTTAGTTACCTCTCAACATGAGAGTTTGGTCACCTCTAAGGAGCTACAGTAGTTAGTTAGTTAGTTACCTCTCAACTTGAGGGTTTGGTCACCTCTAAGGAGCTACAGTAGTTAGTTAGTTACATCTCAAATGAGGGTTTGGTCACCTCTAGTTAGTTAGTTAGTTAGTTACCTCTCAACATGAGGGTTTGGTCACCTCTAAGGAGCTACAATAGTTAGTTAGTTACCTCTCAACATGAGGGTTTGGTCACCTCTAAGGAGCTACAGTAGTTAGTTAGTTACCTCTCAACATGAGGGTTTGGTCACCTCTAAGGAGCTACAGTAGTTAGTTAGTTACCTCTCAACATGAGGGTTTGGTCAGGTCTAAGGAGCTACAGTAGTTAGTTAGTTACCTCTCAACATGAGGGTTTGGTCAGCACTAAGGCGCTACAGTAGTTAGTTAGTTAGTTACCTCTCAACATGAGGGTTTGGTCACCTCTAAGGAGCTACAGTAGTTAGTTACTTACCTCTCAACATGAGGGTTTTGTCACCTCTAAGGAGCTACAGTGGTTAGTTAGTTACCTTCCAACATGAGGGTTTGGTCACCTCTAAGGAGCTACAGTAGTTAGTTAGTTAGTTACTCCTCAACATGAGGGTTTGGTCACCTCTAAGGAGCTACATTAGTTAGTTAGTTACCTCTCAACATGAGGGTTTGGTCAGCACTAAGGAGCTACAGTAGTTAGTTAGTTAGTTACCTCTCAACATGAGGGTTTGGTCACCTCTAAGGAGCTACAGTAGTTAGTTAGTTAGTTACCTCTCAACATGAGGGTTTGGTCACCTCTAAGGAGCTACAGTAGTTAGTTAGTTACCTCTCAACATGAGGGTTTGGTCACCTCTAAGGAGCTACAGTAGTTAGTTACCTCTCAACATGAGGGTTTGGTCACCTCTAAGGAGCTACAGTAGTTAGTTAGTTACCTCTCAACATGAGGGTTTGGTCACCTCTAAGGAGCTACAGTAGTTAGTTAGTTAGTTACCTCTCAACATGAGGGTTTGGTCACCTCTAAGGAGCTACAGTAGTTAGTTACCTCTCAACATGAGGGTTTTGTCACCTCTAAGGAGCTACAGTGGTTAGTTAGTTACCTCTCAACATGAGGGTTTGGTCACCTCTAAGGAGCTACAGTAGTTAGTTAGTTACCTCTCAACATGAGGGTTTGGTCACCTCTAAGGAGCTACAGTAGTTAATTAGTTACCTCTCAACATGAGGGTTTGGTCACCTCTAAGGAGCTACAGTAGTTAGTTAGTTAGTTACTCCTCAACATGAGGGTTTGGTCACCTCTAAGGAGCTACAGTAGTTAGTTAGTTAGTTACCTCTCAACATGAGGGTTTGGTCACCTCTAAGGAGCTACAGTAGTTAGTTAGTTACCTCTCAACATGAGGGTTTGGTCACCTCTAAGGAGCTACAGTAGTTAACTACCTCTCAACATGAGGGTTTGGTCACCTCTAAGGAGCTACAGTAGTTAGTTAGTTAGTTACCTCTCAACATGAGAGTTTGGTCACCTCTAAGGAGCTACAGTAGTTAGTTAGTTAGTTACCTCTCAACTTGAGGGTTTGGTCACCTCTAAGGAGCTACAGTAGTTAGTTAGTTACATCTCAAATGAGGGTTTGGTCACCTCTAGTTAGTTAGTTAGTTAGTTACCTCTCAACATGAGGGTTTGGTCACCTCTAAGGAGCTACAATAGTTAGTTAGTTACCTCTCAACATGAGGGTTTGGTCACCTCTAAGGAGCTACAGTAGTTAGTTAGTTACCTCTCAACATGAGGGTTTGGTCACCTCTAAGGAGCTACAGTAGTTAGTTAGTTACCTCTCAACATGAGGGTTTGGTCAGGTCTAAGGAGCTACAGTAGTTAGTTAGTTACCTCTCAACATGAGGGTTTGGTCAGCACTAAGGCGCTACAGTAGTTAGTTAGTTAGTTACCTCTCAACATGAGGGTTTGGTCACCTCTAAGGAGCTACAGTAGTTAGTTACTTACCTCTCAACATGAGGGTTTTGTCACCTCTAAGGAGCTACAGTGGTTAGTTAGTTACCTTCCAACATGAGGGTTTGGTCACCTCTAAGGAGCTACAGTAGTTAGTTAGTTAGTTACTCCTCAACATGAGGGTTTGGTCACCTCTAAGGAGCTACATTAGTTAGTTAGTTACCTCTCAACATGAGGGTTTGGTCAGCACTAAGGAGCTACAGTAGTTAGTTAGTTAGTTACCTCTCAACATGAGGGTTTGGTCACCTCTAAGGAGCTACAGTAGTTAGTTAGTTAGTTACCTCTCAACATGAGGGTTTGGTCACCTCTAAGGAGCTACAGTAGTTAGTTAGTTACCTCTCAACATGAGGGTTTGGTCACCTCTAAGGAGCTACAGTAGTTAGTTACCTCTCAACATGAGGGTTTGGTCACCTCTAAGGAGCTACAGTAGTTAGTTAGTTACCTCTCAACATGAGGGTTTGGTCACCTCTAAGGAGCTACAGTAGTTAGTTAGTTAGTTACCTCTCAACATGAGGGTTTGGTCACCTCTAAGGAGCTACAGTAGTTAGTTACCTCTCAACATGAGGGTTTTGTCACCTCTAAGGAGCTACAGTGGTTAGTTAGTTACCTCTCAACATGAGGGTTTGGTCACCTCTAAGGAGCTACAGTAGTTAGTTAGTTACCTCTCAACATGAGGGTTTGGTCACCTCTAAGGAGCTACAGTAGTTAATTAGTTACCTCTCAACATGAGGGTTTGGTCACCTCTAAGGAGCTACAGTAGTTAGTTAGTTAGTTACTCCTCAACATGAGGGTTTGGTCACCTCTAAGGAGCTACAGTAGTTAGTTAGTTAGTTACCTCTCAACATGAGGGTTTGGTCACCTCTAAGGAGCTACAGTAGTTAGTTAGTTACCTCTCAACATGAGGGTTTGGTCACCTCTAAGGAGCTACAGTAGTTAGTTACCTCTCAACATGAGGGTTTGGTCACCTCTAAGGTGCTACAGTAGTTAGTTAGTTAGTTAGTTACCTCTCAACATGAGGGTTTGGTCAGCACTAAGGAGCTACAGTAGTTAGTTAGTTAGTTACCTCTCAACATGAGGGTTTGGTCACCTCTAAGGAGCTACAGTAGTTAGTTAGTTAGTTACCTCTCAACATGAGGGTTTGGTCACCTCTAAGGAGCTACAGTAGTTAGTTAGTTACCTCTCAACATGAGGGTTTGGTCAGCACTAAGGAGCTACAGTAGTTAGTTAGTTACCTCTCAACATGAGGGTTTGGTCACCTCTAAGGAGCTACAGTAGTTAGTTAGTTACCTCTCAACATGAGGGTTTGGTCAGCACTAAGGAGCTACAGTAGTTAGTTAGTTACCTCTCAACATGAGGGTTTGGTCACCTCTAAGGAGCTACAGTAGTTAGTTAGTTAGTGACCTCTCAACATGAGGGTTTGGTCACCTCTAAGGTGCTACAGTAGTTAGTTAGTTACCTCTCAACATGAGGGTTTGGTCACCTCTAAGGAGCTACAGTAGTTAGTTACCTCTCAACATGAGGGTTTGGTTACCTCTAAGGTGCTACAGTAGTTAGTTAGTTACCTCTCAACATGAGGGTTTGGTCACCTCTAAGGAGCTACAGTAGTTAGTTACCTCTCAACATGAGGGTTTGGTCACCTCTAAGGTGCTACAGTAGTTAGTTAGTTAGTTACCTCTCAACATGAGGGTTTGGTCAGCACTAAGGAGCTACAGTAGTTAGTTAGTTAGTTACCTCTCAACATGAGGGTTTGGTCACCTCTAAGGAGCTACAGTAGTTAGTTAGTTAGTTCCCTCTCAACATGAGGGTTTGGTCACCTCTAAGGAGCTACAGTAGTTAGTTAGTTACCTCTCAACATGAGGGTTTGGTCAGCACTAAGGAGCTACAGTAGTTAGTTAGTTACCTCTCAACATGAGGGTTTGATCAGCACTAAGGAGCTACAGTAGTTAGTTAGTTACCGCTCAACATGAGGGTTTGGTCACCTCTAAGGAGCTACAGTAGTTAGTTAGTTAGTTACCTCTCAACATGAGGGTTTGGTCACCTCTAAGGAGCTACAGTAGTTAGTTAGTTAGTTACCTCTCAACATGAGGGTTTGGTCACCTCTAAGGAGCTACAGTAGTTAGTTAGTTACCTCTTAACTTGAGGGTCTTGTCAGCCCCGAGGAGTTCCAGTATTCTGGTCCAGGGGCCTCGGGTTACCAGGCGACCCTTAGACGTTATTATGACGATAGAGCTAGAGAGAGAAAGAGAGAGTGAGGGAGAAAGAGACAGAAGTGAAAGAGAGATGAGGGATGGAGAAGAGGAGGCAGGGAGAAGAGAGAGTTAACTTTGTTCAACTCAGTGTCTTCCCATTCTAACATGAAAAGTTAGTATGTGTGTGTTCTTACTGGTCTGTCAGGTTGTTAACATAGCTCTCTATCTGGGCAGGTACACCCTGCAGTATGGAGTTTCTGAAGCCTTTGCTCTCCACCAGTGTCCCGTCATGGCCGTCCATCACCGTCAGCTGCACCCCATCATCTGGCTGGTACAACTTCCTGCCGTTAACCTGCCCGGCAACCACAACATCCAATCAACCAATCATGACATTATTGAATAACTTTTTACACACAGAGAAAGCAAACACACACACAAACACACCTCTGTGTAGGCAAAGTCCTCCTTGATGTGGAAGAAGCGTGTGTTGTAGGACTCCAGCTTGACCTCCAGGAAGTGGTCTGTGGTGCGCTGTAGAGGAGAGAGAGAGAGAGAGAGAGAGAGAGAGAGAGATGAGAGGAAAGAGAGAGAGAGAGAGAGAGAGAGATCTGAAGTGACCGATACTGGTATAGAAATGTCAATCCTGTCCACAACACTGCTGCAGAGATTTATTGATGAGATGCCAAGACTCTTTCTTCTCTTTCTTTGAATGACTGTATCTGTAACACTATATAGAGAGGTTGTAAAGGGTTTCAAACACAGTGAATATACTATGAATAATAGGAACTAGTGTTATTAGAATACTATGTACTAGTACTATGAATACTATGAATCAGTAATAAACAGTTTAAATAAGTGTTTGATTAAATATTTTAGAAAACGATGCACAGTGCCACTTGTGACCAACAAACTGAGCGCTGTCCTCACCAGCTTGGCGCTGGGCAGTTTCCTTGGCATGGGCACATCTACGATGGGCATCTCTGCGTGCAGGGGGTAGGCCTGTGTCATGCAGTCACTGGGGCCGCTGCCCTTAGGGATAACGGCTGTGATTTTAACCCTCTCACAACCCTTCACTGAACAGAAGGCAAAGTCCTCCTTCTCATTGTGGGCCTTCACTCGGAGGAACAGCAGGCTGAGAGGAAGACAGGGGAGGAGACTAAGAGTTAATAAGGATTCACTGGGAGAAACAGCAGGCTGAGAGGGAGACAGAGGAGACTAAGAGTTAATAAGGATTCACTGGGAGAAACAGCAGGCTGGTAGGGAGACAGGGGAGACTACCTACTGTACTCATCTACTACACATTCTCCTCTCTCCCCCTGATCTCTCCCTCCTCACCCTCTCTCTCCCGTCTCTCCCTCCCTCTTTACCCTCTCTCTTCTCTCCACCCTCCCTCCCTGCCTCCCACCCTCCTCACCCGGTATCTTCCTCCCAGTAGTAATAGCCTCGGGACAGGTGAGACTGGTTGATCTTGTCTCTCTGTGTGGTCCTCATGAACACACCGGTCTTCCTTGTCTGCTTGGTCAGCCGGTTGTGGATGTCCGAGATGATCGTGAAGGTGGTGCCTGGCGGGTAGCATAAGCCTACGTTGATCCAGTCGTTCCTGGAACACACACACAGACAGACACACAGACAGACAGACACACAGACAGACACACAGACAGACACACAGACAGACACACAGACACACAGACACACACACAGACAGACACACAGACAGACACACAGACACACACACAGACAGACACACAGACAGACAGACACACAGACAGACAGACACACAGACAGACACACAGACAGACACACAGACAGACAGACACACAGACAGACACACAGACAGACAGACATACAGACAGACACACAGACAGACACACAGACAGACACACAGACAGACACACACAGACAGACACACAGACAGACACACACAGACAGACACACAGACAGACACACAGACAGACACACAGTTAATCAACAATATCAAAAAGGACATGTTACAGGAGGCAGCCCAGCACTGAGATGGGCTAAACAACTACTCCCACTCACCGGTCATATTAATTAGTAAACACACCGTGGCAAAACATTTTGCCGTTCTTTATTGGACAAGTTCAGGTTAGTCTCTCTCTGTTTGTCAGCTTTCTTCCGTTTGGTGATAGTGAAACTAGAAACTAGTGAATACGACTCTGCAGTTCTGTGTAGCTCAGTTGGTAGAGCATGGCATTTTCAGCAACTGGGTTCGATTCCCAAGGGGGACCAGTACGAAAAAAGTATTGGATAAGAGCGTCTGCTAAATGACGCTCAAGGCACCACAGATGATAGTCCGTACGGCCCAGTACATCACTGAGGACAAGCTTCTTGCCATCCAGGACATCTATACCAGGCGATGTCAGAGGAAGGCCCTCAAAGACTCCAGCCACCCCAGTCATAGACTGCTCTCTCTACTACCGCACGGCAAGCGGTACCAGAGCATCAAGTCTAGGTCCAAAAGGATTCTTATCAGCTTCTACCCCCAAGCCATAAGACTCCTGAACAGCTAATCAAATGCTTAACCAGACTATTTGCACTATACTTTTACTACATATTACCTCAATTACCTCGACTAACCTGTGCCCCCCCCCCCCCCCCCCCCCCCCGCACATTGACTCTGTACCAGTACCCCCCTGTACATAGCCACACTACTGTTATGTTATAGTTGCTCTTAATTAAATGATTTGTTATCTTTCTATTTTCTACTAAAGTTTATTTTAGTAAATATTTCTTAACACTTGTTTTTCTTATAAGTACATTGTTGGTTAAGGGCTTGTAAGCATTTCACTGTAAGGTTACAGTAAGGTAACAACACCTGTTGTATTTGGTGCATGTGACAAATCAAATTTGATTTGATTTCAAATGTGAAATGTCATGCAGAGTTTATGGTTGAACTTGAAGTTCCATTCCACAAACAATAGATGGCGCCAGAGCAGCATGTAACCAATGGGAATGCCCATATCCCACAATACAGTATATGTTCCTCCCTCCGAGTCCTTTCGGGGTAATCTCAGGCCAGGGAGTAGCTAGCACGCTTGAAATGACTACAATGCCTCTGCTATTCAAATGACTGCCAATGATATTAAGAATATTTGCTGGGCAGGGGTGATGTCATATGCTAAGACAAACAGCCACCATAAACTACTGTATCACACTGTCCCTTGGGTTATAGGGTTCGTGGAAGGCAAGGGTGTGACTTGATGATATGGGTTTTATTAATATGACCACATGGTCAGGAGATGGGGCTTTGGGTTACTGGGGTTATTGTTGACTCATAAGATGTGGTGCCATGATGTGGACAGTTTTTTGGATCAGATGCTGAAACAATGCTGGGAGAAGGAAGTGAATAGTGTGTGTGGTGAAGGGTGCATGTGTGTGTGTGTGTCTGTGTGTGTCTCTCTGCTTCCACTACCAACCTGTGTAGTCTCTCTCTCTGTCTGTCTGTGTGTGTGTGTGTGTGTGTGTCTGCAGGTGTGTGTCTATATCTCTCTGAGTCCACTACCAACCTGCGTAGTCTCTCTCTCTGTTTCTGTTTCTGTGTGTGTGTGTGTGTGTGTGTGTGTGTGTGTGTGTGTGTGTGTGTGTGTGTGTGTGTGTGTGTGTGTGTGTGTGTGTGTGTGTCTCTCTGAGTCCACTACCAACCTGTGTAGTCTCTCTCTCTGTTTCTGTGTGTGTGTGTGTGTGTGTGTGTGTCTCTGAGTCCACTACCAACCTGTTGAAGTTGATGAGCCACACAGTGATCTCTGCAGGAGCAGCCTGGTCCCAGTGTACAGTGTAGCCCTTACCCAGGGTGACCACGGGCTGGAACTGCTGGTAGTGCTTCTTCTTGCCCAGAGCGCCCTCTAGTGTCAGGGGTCTGTCAGGGTACTCATCCTTTACCATCTGCATGTTCAGACTGGCAGGGTTACGTGTCTGTATGTAGATCTGAGGGACCACACACACACACACATTAATTCACAAACGCATACAGACACAAGTACACACACAAACACACAAGTGTGTGTGACTAGGAACATGTTCACTAATCTGGAAGACATTAGAAAGTGAGTGAAATGAGGGGGAAACGAGGTCACACTGCACAAAAACCTAGTGTGTTAGCTTTGAGAGGAAACTTAACCCACACTTTATTTTAAAGAATGTGTGAGTACATACTGTGTACCCATGTGTGTATGTGTTTGTATAAGATACGGTGTGTGTGTGTACATGCATGCCTCCTTCAGCCTGCATGGCTTATGCATACCAACCTGTGCATAATGCCCACTACAGATGGCAGCCCTCCAGTCAGGCACGTCAATACAGTCAGGGTGTCTCAGTAACCAGTTGTCCTCTTTGACCAGGAAGGCTCCAGGGTACTCACTGACCGAGCCGTCCACGTCGTGGAATATCGTGGTCTTGTCACCGTCCATTTGCATCTTGTTAAACCATGGGCCGGGCTCACCGAAAAACACCCGGGACGTTATCTGATAAGAAGAGCAGGGGGTAGATGGGGAGGAAGGGGTGAGGGGGTGGAGAGAAGAGAGGGGGAGAGGGGAAGGAGAGGCGATGGGGAAGAAGGGGTGAGGGGGTGGAGAGAAGAGAGGGGGAGAGGGGAAAGAGAGGAGATGGGGAGGAAGGGGGAGAGGGGGTGAGGGGGTGGAGAGAAGAGAGGGGGAGAGGGGAAGGAGAGGAGATGGAGAGGGGAAGGAGAGGAGATGGGGAGGAAGGGGTGAGGGGGTGGAGAGAAGAGAGGGGGAGAGGGGAAGGAGAGGAGATGGGGAGGAAGGGGGAGAAGGGTGAGGGGGTGGAGAGAAGAGAGGGGGAGAGCGGAAGGAGTGTCATGGAGGTGAGAAAGAGCAGCATGTCTCCCCTGTAAGACCGTGCTTATGGCACTGCATTACCCATAATCCATCTTGACAGCTCATGCCCAAAATCTGCAGCTACGCTTTAGGGCAAACACACACACACACACACACAATACACCCCAACTCCCATCATGTGTACAGGTAAATGCTAATCAGCGTGATACACCCTACCCCCTCACACACTCACACACTCACTCACTCACTCACTCCCTCACTCACTCCCTCACTCACTCCCTCACTCACTCACTCCCTCACTCACAGGCACGTCGTCGAAGGTGATGTCGGTGACGTTGTTGTTAGGGCAGCTCTGCCAGGAGTTGTTGAGTCTGAAGCCGAAGGCGCTGGTGTGTCGACCGTCCAGGGCAATGTATTTTCTGAAGGTGCAGTTCTGCACGTTGATGGGCCCGTCGTAGATCTGCATGCCGCGGATAGGGAAGTCACTGCAGCACAGACATACAGAGAGTCAGAAAGACCAGTGGGAGGGAGACGAGTTAGAGAGAATGAGAGAGAACTTGACGGACAGACAGACCCTGGTCAAAAGTAGGGCACCAGGTAGGGATGCTATTTGGGACGTAGACAAGATCATGGGTGCTTTGCGATGTTCCCAAGTGTGCCGGAGGGGACATCGTCATCTCTTTCAGCACACAGACAAGGCTCTGTGCTATCGGATATTGGATAACGACTGCATCTTGGGACCATTTTGTAACACTATGCAAAAGTTCACATGTGGTTGCAAATGATAATTTTTTCTCCATACAGCATATCATGTAGAACTGAGACAGATGATGGATGACGGGTTTCTTTCACCCAGACAATAAAAGAATGTCAGATATGCACAAGTTGAGACATCATACTTTTAATCATACTTTCTGTCTGGCCATGCACGCAACACGCTGAAAAGGGAACAGTTGAAGGGGTTCATTTCAGGGTAAAATGTGAATGAGGAGAGGCGATACGAGGAAAGGAGAGGAAGAGAAGGAGAAGGAGAAGGAGAAGGAGAAGGAGAAGGAGAGGAGGAGAAGGAGAAGGAGAAGGAGAAGGAGAAGGAGAAGGAGAAGGAGAAGGAGAAGGAGAAGGAGAAGGAGAAGGAGAAGGAGAAGGAGGAGGAGAAGGGGGAGAAGGAGGAGAAGGAGAAGGAGAAGGAGAAGGAGAAGGAGAAGGAGAAGGAGAAGGAGAAGGAGAAGGAGAAGGAGAAGGAGAAGGACAAGGAGGAGGAGGAGAAGGACAAGGAGGAGGAGGAGGAGAAGGACAAGAAGAGGGGAGGAGGGGAAGGGAGATAAGAGAACAAGAAATTAACAGACAGAAGAGGAGAGAATAGGGTGTGTGTGTGTGTGTGTGTGTGTGTGTGTGTGTGTGTGTGTGTGTGTGTGTGTGTGTGTGTGTGTGTGTGTGTGTGTGTGTGCGTGTGCGTGTGCGTGTGTGCGTGAGCCAACACTCACACTCCTCGAGGCAGGGTCCTCCCATTGAGGTCGGGTCCCCCGGGACCCCAGATACGGTTGTCAGGAATGGGCATGCCCCTGTTCTCACTCTCCCCAACAAACAGACTGTTCTTCACCTCCTGACGAGAACCATCGTCATCAGGGAATGTACCACCACTACACAGATAGGGAAAGACAGAGAGAAAGTGAGAGAGAGAAAGAGTTTGTGTGTGTGTGTTCATTTCATCGAAAAATCCTTTTCATTTTTGTTGACTAAAATGTAACGAGACGAGAATTCCACGTGAGACTAGTGGACATTTCATTTGATATCAAGCTCCTGTTCATCTGTGTTTTCTAATCAGAAGCATGCAGAATATTCTTCAGTTGTGTGGACGGATTGAGCTGATCTGCCCGGCTCTCTCACACAGCTCCCAGTGGTCACATCAGTCCCTCGTCAATCTGATGCGAAGCCAGGACACTGGACTTGTAACCAAACTCAACTAGAAACAATAATGCTTACTCTCTCTTACTTTCATGTAGGCTATTTTTACTCTGATCACATCAGTCTATATTGTTAGTCATGAATCTGTGTTGCCGCTCTGGTACCGTTCTTGGGGTGTTTTCCTATGGGGAAAACAGATGCTATTTCATGAATGTTAGGAGTACAGTTACAGTGCTGACGTCTTTGGAGAGGTCAAATTCTCCCCTTTTTAAATAAAAGGTTTTTATTTACCCCCCTTGACGGTTATGATGTGGAGAAAATCAGAGCCGTAAATGATTGAACATCTAGCCAAGGCTTTATATCCTATATGATTAATTATGTCAGGCATTGGTTACAATCTGTCACAATATAAATGTTGCCAGCTAAGGTATACGAGGGGATCGTAGGTCTAGTTGGACAAGGCTATCTGAATGAGTACATAATGGAAGTTAGAAGTAGCTTAAATATTCATTATTTAATAGATAATTTTTTCTATTATGTGACTAAAATGGCTGTGACTAAAACTGTCCAGAGTTTTAGTCGACTGATAATAACTAAAACTGTCCAGAGTTTTAGTCGACTGATAATAACTAAAACTAACGAAGGATGAACTGACTAAAATGTGACTAAAAGGTATTTTAAGATTAAACATAAAACCAAATCTAAAATAGATGACAAAGTTAACACTTTTGTGTGTGTTTTTGGTTTTACTAAATTAAAACAAGGAAAATGCCCCACAAGGAAAATGTCTGTTTTAGGCTTAGGGGTTAGGTTTAGGGTTAAAATTAGGGGTAGGGTTAGAATTAGGGTTAAGTTTAGGGTTAAGGTTAGGTTAAGGGTTAGGGGTTAGCGAAATAGGATTTTGAATGGGAATCAATTGTTTGGTCTCCACAAGGACAGTAAAACAAATGTGTGTGTGCGTGTGTGTGTGTGTGTGTGTGTGTGTGTGTGTGTGTGTGTGTGTGTGTGTGTGTGTGTGTGTGTGTGTGTGTGTGTAAGTATGTGAGTGACTGTCAGAGAGTTTGTGTGGCCAAGAGAGAGTGTAAAAGAGTGTGAGTCTGTGCCACTGTGTCTCTCTCTGAGAGTGTGACCTGGTTTCTGAAACCAGCTACAAACCATGCCCAGGCCCATATACCTAGAGATGCCACTTTCACACTCCCAAATTACTTTCACACTCTTTCAAAGTCTTTCTTTCCCACTGCATCATAAGCAGACGACCATATAAGGTGTTTTCCAATTACTGCAACGGGGTCTTCTGCAGTCACCCGTAAATACAAACATGAACCACACATGCACGCCGCACGAAGGCACACGCACACACACACACACACATACACACACACACACACAATGTTATTAACATTAATGTCTTACCTAGCCAGTGTTAGGCCAATTCCATTATCAGCAAATCTGAGGGAGAGAGAGAGAAACAGTTGTTGGAGCCAATCACATAGTAGACGGAATATTAGAATGAGAATATTACACAGACATTATCTGTTTCCGCATGTCAACAGTGTGTGTGTGTATGTGTGTGTGTGTGGCTATTCACACACTGTTTGTCTAAAACTCCAAGGATAAGGGTTGACATTGGAAATGTTGGCAAGGATGCAAAGCAGCAACAGACTGAAGGTGAGAAAAACAATAGAGGATTCAGTGTAAATGCTAGGGGATGTTTCTGACAGTTACTGCTGTGTTGAGTGCTAGACCTGGCAGTAGAAGCCTAGAGGTAAGCATGATAATTGGGGTGGCAGCACCATAGGACTGAGAGGGAGGTTAGAGAAATACAAGCTAGTCAAAATGTAGCCATTTTTCAGAGGCGTGATTGTGTATATTTGTTAAGGTAGGTTACAGCTAAATATGTATTTGTTACAATCCACCTATCACTCAATCCCTCCCTCCCACCTCTACCGCTCGCTCCTTCCCTCCGTCTACTCACTGGCAGTCATCCAGCCAGACATCTCCTCCCCTCAGCCAGGCTCCGTGGTCCTGGTTCTTGTAGGCCACAAAATGGTGGATGAGAGCTGGGACACGGGGCTTGAAGGGATCCGCATCCTGGTGGGGTCCATATCTAGAGAGAGAGAGAGAGAAGAGAGAGAGAGAGAGAGAGGGAGAGAGAGAGAGAGAGGGGGGGAGAGAGAGAGAGAGAGAGAGAGAGAGAGAGAGAGAGAGAGAGAGAGGGAGAGAGAGAGGGGGGGAGAGGGAGAGAGCGAGAGCGAGAGCGAGAGCAGAGAGCAGAGAGCAGAGAGAAGAGAGAAGAGAGAGATTGAGAGAGAGAGAGAAAGAGAGTGAGAAAGAGAGAGAAAGAGAGTGAGAAAGAGAGCGAGAGCGAGAGAGAGAGAGATTGAGAGCGAGAGAGAGAGAGAGAGAGAAGAGAGAGAGCGAAAAATCAGCTACACTGGTCTGCCCTGCCCATAACTACCCATTGTTCCTTTAAACAGCTTAGAATCCCAGGCAGTCGCCACTCTAATTCATGCAGAACTAAATCAAATAACTAAACTATAACAAAAAAATGAAGCGTAATAAAGTCATATAATGTGATTAGTAATGTGGGGTAAACAGAACACACAGTGTATCAACAAATAAACTTGTTTTGAAGTATTTCAAACATCTCGGTCATTCATGCAGACATCTCTGCTATGCATTATTCACTGTTCAGATGTTAACCACAACGTGCTGTATGAAGCCTGGGGGACTGGGTCTGCAGACTGGGGTCAAATACTCTGCTTGAGGTGCACTTGGACTTTTAGGACGATTCAATTGATTGCATTGTTATAGGCAAACAATGTATTTGAAAGTCTTTGACATATGTATCTGAAAGAGGTCTGCTAACTAGCTCCCGAGTGACGCAGTGGTCTAAGGCACTGCATCTCAGTGCTAGAGGCGTCACTACAGACCCTGGTTTGATTCAAGGCTGTATCACAACCAGCCGTGATTAGGAGTCCCACAGGGCAGCGCACAATTGGCCCAGCGTGGTGTGGGTTAGGGTTTGGCCAGGGTAGGCTGTCATTGTAAATAAGAATTTGTTCTTAACTGATTTGCCTAGTTAAATTAAGGTTAAATAAAAAAAATCTAAACTACTCCCCCTCACCCAGTCTCTCTGCATC